>NW_026067976.1:7951204-7993473 GCF_014885135.2 Alexandromys fortis | reverse complement strand
AACTGTCTTTGGAATTTCCTGCTTCGTGGAGGTGTCTGCTGGATACTATGGGCCTGTAGGCCGAAGATGGATGCCCCAACAGTACCAAAGAACTTTGGGTGACTGTCCAGGCAGCGAGATGTCTCTGTCATTTCTAGAGTTTTCTTATTTCTTGTTTACTTAGGTAGTATTATATCCTTCTGGACTCTTTGATGGAGTTGAAGAATGGTTAGCTTTAGTTACAGTTTTCCTTAGTTATGATAAAAGATAAAATAGATATATTGTAACTGTAATTCTTCTTGATAACTGTTTTGCTATATGTAATTTTACTATGTTAAAATGAAAGCCTTTCTTTTTTGTTTAAACAGAAAAAGGGGAAATGATGTGGGAGTGATTTCTTATTAATAAAGAAACTGCCTAGGCCCCTTGATAGGCCAACCCATAGGTGGGTGGAGTAAACAGAAGAGAATGCTGGGAGAAAGAAGCTGAGTGAGGAGTCGCCATGATTCTCCCACTCCAGACAGAGGCAGGTTAAGATCCTCCCTGGTAAGCCACCTCGTGGGCTACACAGAATTTTAGAAATGGGTTTGAACAATATGTAAGAGCTAGCCAATAAGAGGCTGGAACTAGCCGGGCCAGGCAGTGTTTAAAAAAATACAGTTTCCGCGTAATTATTTCGGGGCATAACCTAGCCATGCGGGAGCCAGGGCTGCTGGAACGCAGCCCTGCACTTACGCTGGTTCTTCAGCTGTCAGTTCAGGGTCAGTGGGCTCCCACTTGCTCAAGTCAGCTGTTTCTTTGTCAAGGTCTTGGCCCCTTTGCTTATAATATTGCTCATCCCTCTCTATAACTGGAATCCAGGAGTTCAGCCCAGTGCTTAGCCATGGTTTTCTGCATCTGCTTCCCTCAGTTACTGGATGATGGTTCTATGATGACAACTGAGGTAGTCATCAATCTGATCACAGGGGAAGGGCCAGTACCCTCATCACTATTGCTTAGATTTTTAGCTGGGTCATCCTTGTGATTTCCTGAGAGTTTCCTGAGTGCCTGCTTTTTCACTGACCCCACAATGGCTCCCTCTTTCAAGGTATCTCTTTCCTTAGACCTGGAGGAGCTTCAGAGTCACACGAGCATCCACCAGAGAAACAACGAGAGTCCACCCTTTAAACCTATCTATTGTAAACTCATTTCTTACATATGAACTTGGGGCTGACTTTGATCGTAATATAAAGAAAAATGGTATTTTGTAACTAAGTGGGATGAATGTCACCCAGTCTAGGAGTTGCCAAGTTTGGGAACTCTGTATTAAAGTATAGAGGTGCTGGTGCATAGTTCTGAACAGTCATGCTTGGAATTTTCAGGTGCAAGGCTAGACTTTCACATCTGTGATTTACAAATATTCTTGACACAACCCGTTAGCATGTTTTATAGATGAGAATGTTCCTGCAAGAAGGAATATCACAGTCAGAATGATAATAGAAAAGCCGGGGGAGCCTTAACATGGAGGAGAACATACTGTCCCTTTATGATATAATAAATACTTGCCCTCTAAAAAGGTCTATTTGTTTTGAATCTCTTAAAACTTACTTTTTGATAAACAAAATAAAATAAAACAAGTAACCTTCTTAGGAAATGAAAAGGGAAGCTCAAGGTAAAACTCTACACCACTGTGACTATTTCATCACCCTCTTGTTCCTTAGTTTGACAAATGAGTTGCTAGCTAGGAAATCTAAAGAAAAAAAAAAGCTGTCCTGAGTCTATGCTCCCATGTTTAGCCAACCTACCATAAAGCCATGAGTCTATAGTACCGAGGAGACAGAGCATTTACTCAGCCATAAGAATCTGCTGGCTTATGTCAATAGCTTAATAGCATGAGTGTTTCTTGTCCAGTATGTGTACTAACTTGGTATTACCACAGCCATCTCAATCTGAGACTTTACACTTTGACCTAGTGTTCAGTTAGACTTTGAGTGATGGATAGAGGAAGATTTCGACCAGGTGAAAATCTTATTTATCTATCTTAGGCTGAGAGTAAAAAAATTCTGAATGAGAGCCAAAACCCACATAAATGAAATTATATAGACTCAGAAGAATTTGTAAATCAAGTGACCGATGATTTATCAGGAGGTTTTCTTGGGGAGTGTGCTTGTGTGTGTGTGTGTGTCTTGAATATATCTAATGCTTTATAAATTAGCAAACATATAGTTATTACGTATTGAAGAGAAAAAAGCAAATAATAGCTTGGAGGCAATTGCCTGAACTTGCACTATTTCTTTATATAATTAGATTTTTCTTGTTTTACTTAGCCCCACGTGCTGCTAGCATGATACAGGAGGGTCTAGTTAAGCTATGCTGAATGCTTTCCAGTTAAACCATAACTCTCACATGTGCATTTTGTTGTGCTCAACAGTATTAAATAAATGGATAACACCTGAGTAAATCCAGAGTCGCACAATCTTTACATTCTTGGATCTAATTTGCCGGGGGAGGCTTTTCATTTTAGTTTAATCAAGAGTTTTACTGAGTTAGGGAAAGCAGTAGTTACTTAAACATAGCTTCTAAAACCAGGTTATAGTAAAAATATATAACAGTATTTATGACTGACCCATTTTTCAACCCATTTAAATCTGGAAAGATATGCAATAAATTTGAGTCTAGTTTATACACTTGGACTATTCATATATACAGTAAATCTCTTTCATAAAACTTCTTATCAGGTGAAATGTCTTTGAGAGGAAATGGAAAATTATGGGCATGGAGATAATATATAAGACTAACAGTCTCCTCCTTTACGTCCATATCTCCTTCACTGTGTTACAAGACAGGACGCCCGACAGTGACACTGAGCACATGCAGAGAAGGATCAAGGAGACATATATCATGAGTGCTCCTTGGAACACTTAGAGCCCCGCAGCTTTGCCATACTGCTGATGCCATTTTTTCTTGGCACACTTGAGTGACAATAACAGTGAATCTGATGCATATCAGTTTTCAAAGCATTAGCACCTAAACTTGGTGAGGTTTTTGTCTCAAGGACTTGTGTACAGAGAACATTTAAAATATACCACAAATATTAATATACAAGGTGTGCCAAAGATGCTGATGTAGCAGATGAAGAAATTCAATAGGTCTGTGACACATTCTAAACTTTTCAACTACAGCCTCCAAACTGTTTATTAAAATGAAAATATCTACTATATATCTAAAATTCTAAAATTTAGAGCTACAGGCCTGGGAATCTTAATTTAAAAAAAGCATTCTTTTAAATTTATTTGTTTAATTTTGTGTGTGTGGGGGGGTTCCCTTCATATATGTACATGCATCACATGTGTGCCCAGAGATCAGAGGTCAGAAGTGTGTGTTGGACCCTTTGAAACTGGAGTTACAAACAATTCTGAACCATCGAATGGATACTGGAAACTGAACCTGGATCCTCTGCAAGAGCAACAAGTGCTCTTAATCAATGGACTATATCTCCATCCCAAAGAATCTTAGTTTTTAAAAACTTCTTTGCTGACACCTTTATAGTGTAATGTTGGAAAGTCAATCACTTAGTGTTTATGTTTTGTTTTAAGACAGGGTCTCGGTTTGTAGTCCAGCTTTCTTCCTAATTCACAATTCTCCTGCCTTGACTTACCAAGTGCTGAAAATTACAGATATGTACCACTGTGCTTAGTCTTAAAACCCCCAAAAGTAATATTCAAATTGTATAAATATTCATTTTAATTTATATTACTACAAAAAAATACATTTTAATAGTAGAGTCTGAATTTGTGACTCAAGTGGCAAAAACATCACCAAGTTGGCCAATGGAGTATCAGATCACCATAGTGTAATTCTTTAAAATTACAGGTGGAAACAGAAATAATTGCAATGCTGCATCCCTCCGTTTTAAGAAATGTCTACCATAGTTAAACATTTGAGAAAAAAAGGTGTTGTGAGTGTAATGAGACGAAAATACAGAAAGCATTTGGAGTCCATTACTTAATGGAGTAATTGCAAGACAACATGAAATGCATTTAAATTTTCATTTACAAGCAGTAGGTGAATGTATCAAAGGCATAGCTAGAGAAAATTTAGAATTAAGTGAAATATAAACTGGCATTTTAGCATTAGTTTTCAGATATAAATACTAAAGCCAGACCCAATAAGATTATCTGGCTTAGAATGTTCCCGGCATGAGGGTAGCAACAGACCTTTCTAGGATCTGGGGAATAAATCAGGGATGATGAAAAATGTTCAAATGAAATCTTCAGGTCTTGCATGATAATGTTGATTTTTGACTTGTGGGACCAATGAATCAGAAGGATGGATGGGAACAGGAGGAGAAGATACAGTGGTGCCGTGAGACGTGAGCTGAGAGCTATTCTTAGAAGTGGGGCCATGAGAGGTGTGTCTAACGATATAAGTGGTTTGAGCATTGCACAGAAAGACCAAATGGAGAAAGTAATAGGGAATAAAAACTGTAACCCAGAGGAAGAGAATGAATGTGGCTTAACGGGCTGTCCATTTCAGAAGTAAGTTGAGGCTTTGTGAACAACCATCTGAGATGTTGCCAGGTAGTAACCCTGTGAGATTACGGGACCTAGGAGATGTACTACTAATGGTTTTCTAAATGACCCTTACTCTAATTGCCTCCTAATCATATGTGTTTGTACCCACAGACCACTGGTACTCTATGCAGTAGTCAGAGAAAACTACCTTTGCGAAGGGTGATGCTTAATTTGGACTCGCAAATTGTCAAATGGGCAAAGTTCTGAGAACAAGAGCTATTGCTCAACCCTAAGTGAAGCCTCTGCATTACCCCTTCCAAAGCCCAGAAAACATTGAGGAAGAGGGCTACAAAGATCGTAAGGGTTGGAGAGTGGACAGAGACATTATGAAACATTCTTTTCTGGGTTAAATTATGGTGGTTACAATCACAAATAAACATCTGGTGTGGCTACACGCATAAAACCAGCATGCACACCATACATGCATGTGTGCGGGTACACACACACACACACACACACACACACACACACACACCACAATGGAAACAGAAGATAGACTGGTTATAAAGAAGGGAGTCACGAAGAGTAAAAGAGGGCCTGAACGTAACTATCAAAAAGAAAAAGAATCCAGAATATGTTTTCTTCTTGGTTCTATTACTTTCTGTTCCTTATGTTTTCCCAATGTCAGACACACTCAATTGTAAGCTGGAAGGTATAAGAGTTTTGCGTTGTGTAGTACTGCCTTAAGGACTGAGTGAATTAAAGCATGTTAAGCTCTTAGGAGAGGGCTAACTTAGTAAATACTCAATAAATGCTAGCTTTTTATCACCGCCACCATTATTATAAAACTAAAAAGTTACAAAATCCAGAGTGCTTTGCTCTTTCCTAATTTCCATGTTTGCTTAGTAATTTGATTGTGTTTATTGTCTCAACTGAGCAATAATGCCTTAGCGTTTATCCTGCTCACTGCCAGACAGAACTCTAGCTGCAGCCTAAAGTCATTTCTGGGCTTCGCTAATTCCAAAGGAAATGAAATCAGCAATGACTCCATTATGCAAATACCAGTAACATTGGCGGAACATGGAAATGCACGTCTAGAGGCCTACTTTTGAAGCCCACTTTAATAAACCATACCATCCGCTAGTTTTCTCCTGAGTCACAATGGACGTGTCTATGAAGTCCTCTTTCCAGCTGGCCCAGAGTCCCAAGACATCTTTCAGGGCTTGGCGACTTAGCCATAGGCTTCCAAGAAACAAAGACTCACTCTCCTTTGGCTTCTATGAATTCTGAATTCTTAACCCCCTCCTTGCATTGCTTTCTGACTTCCAGAATGCCATTGTCAGCTATGAAACCATTTTGTTCTCATGCTATTTCAGTGAAGTGAATTAAGAAGCTCTACTGGTTAGCTTTAACTTTCAACTTGACATAACTTATAATCAACTGGAAAGAGAGTTTTATTGAGGTCTTTTCTACATTGGATTGACCTGTGGGGATGGTCTTAAGCTAGTTGATGTGGAAAGATTCAGTCCTCTGTGGGCTGCACCATTCCCTAGGCTCCTGGTGTTGAACTGTATAAAAGTGGAAAAATAGTAAAGCGAAATATTTCTGAAGAGAAAGTGGAGTATGATTTTTAGACATAATGCAGAGAAAAAATAACCTACAATCCACAACCCCAGAGAACCTAAACAACAAAGTGGACCCTAAGAGAGACAAACATGGATCAACATAGGAAGGAAAAAAAGGCAAAATCTCCTGAGTAAATTGGGAGTGTGGGGGTCATGGGAGAGGAGAGAAGGGGAGAAGAAAAGAAGGAAGGGGAGTGAAGAAAAATTTATAGCTCAATGAAAGCAAAAACAAAAAAGTGGAAAATAGATCTGAACACAAGCATGCAACCAAGTAAGCATATATGTATTCAGTTCTCTCTGCTCTCAACTGGGTTTGCTGCTTATGTAAGCTGAAATAACCCCTTCTCTCCTAATTTTATTTTAGTCAGGGTATTTTATCACAGTAACAAAAATGAAAGTAGAGCAGAGCCCTACCTAATGACTATCTGTGGCTACATGGGAATATCTGATTTCTTTGAATTTCCTTCCAAGCAAAGGATTGTCTTATTCCTCAACTGCTTTAGCTAGTGGGAAAAAGGTTAAATGTATAAATGAATATTTAAGGTTCATTGAATGGGTCAATTCCAAAAGCCAATTATAATCTGAAATACTGTAATAAGGACACCCATTACACAGAATGAACATGTAGTAAATCAGCAAGTTTTTGCTGAGTCCCAGCCATGAAGTGAGAGCTGTGCTCAGTGTATAAGAGAAGGTATAGGAGTTATCTGTGCTATGCTAGGAGTATAAAGGAGGGTATAGGAGTTATCTGTGCTGTTCTAGAAGTATAGGAGAGGGTATAGGAGTTATCTGTGCTGTGTTTGGTGTATAAGAGAAGGTATAGGAGTTATCTGTGCTGTGCTAGGAGTATAAAGGAGGGTATAGGAGTTATCTGCGCTGTGCTAGGAGTATAAGAGAGGGTATAGGAGTTATCTGTGCTGTGCTTAATGTATAATAGAGAGTATAGGAGTTATCTGTGAGAATGAAAATGTCAGTAGCAATTCACCATGAAGATAAGCAGAACTAGCTGTGGGCTTCATAAAACCTGTAAGACGTTCATACTTGGCCATCCATTCCGAAAGAATTGTCTTTCAATCTTTCTTATTCATGATACTTGTCTCACACTCTAAAAATGACCGATGTATTATATCTATTTTTAACTCCCTTTTCAAGAAGTTGAAAGCCACAAAAATGAGAATTTATCTCTTTTTCTATATAACGTATTTTAAGTGTGGAATAGTGCCTGGGAAGTCCCTTAATTGTTTTATTATACCCTGGATAAGCTAAAGGTCGATTAATGAGACTAATCCTGAGTTCAGTTCCTAGACCTACGTCCCTACACACAGAAAAAAATATTTCCTGCTTGAACTAAAACAACAACAACAACAACAACAAAAAAAACACATCATGAAGACTACTTAAACATCATTTGAGACTGAACAGATAAACACTAAGCAGAAAACTCTCTATGATAAGTAGCTTAGATTTGTCTTCTGATTTGCATCATAAGGTTTCATCGCTTTCTTTTCAGGGGCATCTAAAAATTAGACTGCTTTGTGACTAGAAGATGTAAGATAACAGAAAACAATGATTGCTCCTCCTTGCGTTGCCATTTGTAAGGGTTAAGAAGTCAACAACAGATGAGCGGTGGTGGCACATACCTTTAATCCCAGGACTTAGGGGGCAGAGCCAGGTGGATCTCTGTGAGTCTGAGGCTAACCCGGTCTGTCTACAGAGCAAGTACCAGGACAGATTTCAAAGCTACAGGAGAAACCCTGTCTTGAAAGAAAATACAAGGGAAATAATAGAACATGAGAAGGGATTACTGCACACCTTTTTCTGAGTCCGCCCTGGAGTTAGCCTGACATTTGAAGTTTCTTCACTGAGACATGAATCATATTCAAATGATAGCTATATAGAATGTGCATCTCTTTTTAATTACCAATGCCATTTGCCCATCTCCATCCTATCATGTACCGACTCTATTACCATTTAGCTTACTGGACCTAAGCAGAGAGAAATGAGAAAATGAAGAGGAGCAATGCCCAGAATGCACCATCTTACTGGTACCCTCATTGCTGTCCAGCTGGAACAGGAGAAAGTGCCATTCTTGCTTGAGGAAGTAACTCAATTCTTCACCTGCAAAATCAAAGGCATAAGAAGCTTTATTCAAATAAGAGGCAGAGGTCCCTGATGTGTGGAGTATTATGCTCATCCTCAGTCTTTTCAGGAGTCTTAGAATCTTATTCAAAGCCTACTTATTTATACTCAACAGATGGATTTTTTTGTGCTTAAAGCCACGTTTAGATCAAAGGATATATAAGGAGCAAATTTCAAAATATATTACTCTTGAAGGTACATAAATTAGCAAAATAAAGATACTGAAACAGTTCAGAGTTCAGAGGAGACCAGTCATGGTACATACATCTCATTAGCTTTATTCTATCCTAGCAAATATAAAAAATGAGGGGATCTGGAGAATTGGGAGGAAAGACTGTCATTGGAATGTATTGTATAAAAGAAGAATAAATGAAAACAAATGATTTTCTGGCAATGAGGCATACTTCTCAGAAGCAGAGGGAATTGTGGGTATTGCCATGTAGAAGAAGGCAGAGCACTGTGGTCAGTGAAAGGGTTTACTCTGAGAAAACAACAAATCTGGAAAGTGGTGTTTGAGGGATCTGGAAAGATGCATTTAATTTGAAATAATGCTTGATAATGGGACCGCTATTTCATCTTCTTTTGGGTATCTTTGTTATTTTACTTTTTAGATTTCTCATGGCCTGCAAGTGTTCATACATTTAGGTCAGTGGTTCTCAGCCTTTCTAATGCTGCGACCCTTGAGCACAGTTCTTCATGTTGTGGTGAGCTCCAACCATGGAATTATGTTTGCTGCTACTTTATAACTGTAACTTTGCTGCTGTTAGAAATTGCAATGTAACTATCCATGTTTCTGATAGCCTTAGGTAGACACTGTGAGAGGTGTGCAAGCCCAAAGGGTTGTGACACACAGACTGAGAACCACTGATATAAATGTTTACACTGTAGATTACAATAGCTTCGCTTGTATAGAGTACAGTCCAGAAAATTGAGGCTGGGTCTGTGTATAGAATGTGCCAAGGCCAGGACCATATCCAACAAAAGAACCATCAGTTTCCTATATTAAAATTCCAATCATCCAATTATAAATTATTTATAAAATCTGAAATATAATATGCCACAATTTTGATTTTCTTTGTTCCTTTTTGCTAGTACATACTAATCATACAAATAATGGGTTTCATTGTAATACTTCCACACATTCAGATACCATGCTTTTGGTCATATTCTCTCCTATTGCACTTCCTGCTCTGCTCCCCCTCCCTTTCCTCTTCTACATCTTCTTTGCATTTTACATTTTCTTTTGTACTAACTTCTGTTAGACAAAACCTGAGGGACTTGCTTTTGTTCATGTGCTTTATTTTATTGAACTTACCTGTCCAGCTCCAGCAACCTTCCAGTAAGCAATGTCACTTTGCTCTTTGATTCAAAAATTCTCTTTTTTCTCTTATCTTCTGTCTTGTCTTATCTTATTTCATCTAATCTTGTCCCCTGTCCTGTTCCACTTTCCCTCCCCTCCCCTTCTATCCCCCCTTTATAATTATCCATTCACTGTTGATGGGCATCTAGGCTGATCCTGTACCTTGACTTTTATGAAGAATCAATAATGAACACAGGCTTGCAATCATTAACTGTTATTAATATACATATATTGGTCATGTCTTGTGCAATGATTAATTTCTTTATATATCCAGTACGAGTCATGCACTGAAGGCAACACTAATGTGAGGTAAGGACATAGTCCTTGAATGTTTTAGAGCTAGAGAGATCAAAGTTATTAGCAGTGGTTAGAGCAAGGAATTTGCGGGTCTGGTGTGGGATACTAACTACATGAATGCCGACCTTAGAGAGCTAACTAACTAAGTACGTGTATGACCTTAGACAAGTTGCTTATTATTTCTCTCAGGCAGATTCTTTATGGACGTGGTACCTAAAAATGGAGATCATGATGCCTACCTCCATGAATTTGGTGAAGATAATATTTCCCATATGTGTATATATTAAGTTTATATATATGCCATGCATTTAAATTGAGAGCCTGAAATATAGGTGCTATACAAATTCTTGTTGGTGAATAAATAAAATGGGTAATCTTGGGCAAATTATTCATGAACTTCTGTTGCTTCATCTATAAAATGCTTTAACCTCCAAACTTGTTTAACCTCATGAAGTACTTATTAAAGTAAATGAAACTAAGTTTGTATTATGTTGGTGCATACAGAGAACAAGTTCTGTATCCTATAAAACCTAATAAAGACCCAATAAACGGTACTCATTAACAATATCATGTTTTAATAATTAGAAAACAAATGCCAAGGTACATATAACAGGAGTTTGTGAAAAGGACAGAGCAGTGTGGGTGGGAGTCAAACAGGGAAGGCGTCATAGCATTGGCACACCTGTGACTTCTGTAACTCAGAGGGCCTCCACATGCCTGCACGGAGTGCTATCACCAGATGCCTATAGCAAATGAAACTCTAAGTATAGGCAGAAGTTCCTGCCAAACTTTAAAAGAGACATAGACGTAGTTCTTGCCAAACCTTAAGGAGACATAGCTGTGGAAATGAATTGTTGCAAGTTCTTCCGGCTGGGAGGGAGGTCATCTCTGTGTTTCCTTTGCAAAGCGTCGAAGACCACCCTGCTTTTTTGGATGCTGCCTTGAAAGGCCAGCACTCATTCCTTCAGTCCTGTTTCTATCGCATAGCTCCCCTTGAGTTTCTTTTTTTATGCTGTTCCCCAAAGATTGCTTTATTTTATTTGTTTTGACATTATTTTTTAATTTCAGCTATTTGAATGGCCTCACTATATAACCCTAGTTGCCTTGGAATTCATTGCAGTGACCAGGCTGACCTCAACCTCACAGACATCCACTTGCCTCTGCCTTCCCAGTGCTAGGATTGTGTCAAGAGTGCGTCATGAGGCCTGAATGATAACTTTATGTTTAATACTCATGATATAATCAACACACGCCCAGGATAGCTAAATCAGTCAATGGAAAACTCTGAAGAGAATTTAAAGGTTCTGGAAAGTTCCCCTACAAGTCAGCATTTCTAATAGAGATAGCAGAGACTCTGTCACAACTAACTGTGACCCTCCCAAACCAGGCAACATTTTCTAAGCTACAAATATGCTCCTGATATTTCCATGTTTCTAATCCCGCTATTTTCAAACAATTTTATGTTTGCTTTCTTCCATTTGATAGAGCAGACTATATCCTGAGTACAGCATGTCGGGTCCTGAGCCTCTACAGACCCTGACTTTTTATCCACCTTACCTTACCTTCTTCCATTCTCCCTGTATGATTAACTCTAGGTTCTGGCCACAGAGAAACATTTCATATTCACCTAAATCCTTATCTTGTTTTATTTAGGATTATACTTTAATTTATTTTTGAGAATTTTATATACAAATACTATATTTACATTCTTTCCTCCTGCCTCCTCCTGGCCTTGCAAATCTTCCCATGTCCCTTTGGTCTACTGGTTCTCAACCTTCCAATGCTGCAACCCTATAACACAGTTCATCAGGTTGTGGTGACCCCCAACAATAAAATTATTTTGTTGTTACTTCATAACTATAATTTTACTACTGTAGTAAATATTAATGGAAATATCTGATGTTTAGGATATCTGATATGTGACCCCTGTCAAATAGTCATTTGACACCCTCCAAAGGGGTTATGACCCACAGGTGAGAACTGGAGCTTTAGTCTTTCTCTAAGATTATTACCTCTTCTTTTAATATTTATTACACACACACACACACACACACACACACACACACACACACACACAGAGAGAGAGAGAGAGAGAGAGAGAGAGAGAGGGTCTATTGCACTCCTTGAGTGTTTCCCATATGAACATGTGTTTAGGGATGACTGACTGACTGACTGGGTAAGGAAGGAGTAACAGAATCTAGGACCTCCTACAAATTGGTGCTGGCTTTTGAAGAAGCTAAGGCATCCAAGGGGATAAGGAGATGAAGATACATGTGAGAGACAAGGCTAGCAGTCGCATCAATAGCTGACCTAAATGTTTGCCTTTAGAGGAGCTTAGAAAGGGCATGGAAAGACTGGAAATGAGCAATATCCATGGGCTTAAAAGAAAGTATTTTGTGACAAAGATGAACAGCTCACCAGAAGCTTTAAATTCGAAGGAGACAAAATTTCTACAGATTTCCAGTATTATCATGTAATATTGCCACAACTTTTTATGAAATTATTGTTGTGAAAACTGAAAACAAATATGGAATAAAGGCCTGGGGCATGGAGGAGCAAACAGAGGTGTGATTTACACATCAATTCTTGAGAGAATAAAAGCACCCTAGGTAAGCTTTAATAGCCTTTATATTTTTTATGGAAACTTAACAGGATATTTTACACATACAATAGCTGTTTTACTTAGGTTTCTGTTGAGGTAATAAAGCACTCATCAAACCCAATTTCAGGAATAAAATACTTTTGGATTTACATATGATATTCATAGTCCATCATTGAGAAAAGCCAGGACAGGAACTCAAGCAGGAGCAGAGGTGAGAACCTTGGCAGAAAGCTCCTTACTGCCTTGCTCTCAAGTCCACCGAGCTTCTTTTATACACCATCTCCCCAGGGTTGGCACTGCCTACTGTAGACTGGGACATCCCATATCACTCATCAATTATGAATCAATAAATGCCTTATGAATATACCCATAGGCCAGTCTGATGAAGGCAATTCCGCAATTCCTCTGCCCTCTTCACAGATGTCTTTTACTTTATGTCAGGCCTAGAATGAACTAATCAGCAGTTTGTTGGTGTGAAAAGACAAGGCAAGAGTGAGAGACTTCAAGGGGAAAAGAGAAACAAATTGTAAACATTTGTTTATGAAACACTTCATGACATAGGTCCACTTCTTGACTGAACATACATGGTTAAGAATGCAAGACAATTCACCAAAAGAAGCTGAAAATTGAGCAGGATTTTGTCAACCACATATGTTAAAAAAATAGAAGTTAAAAAGCAAAAGCAAATCTGGCTATGAGTAAGTCAAATGAAATAGATGCAAAAAGGAGAAAGGAGAATAGCAATAACCACAATCAGCAAATACCCGTGGAAAGAAAAGGAAAAGGGATGAAGATAAATGAAGGGCTTCAGAATAAGTGAATAGCATGGATACCGGCAATGTATGCATGAGGAAAGAAAGCGCATCATATGAGAATTAACCAAAGCCAAAGTAACCAAAGTTTATCATACATAAAATTTTATGGTAGGCTAAAATCAGAGATTTTGTTTGCTGTAGGAAGTCCTTCTGTATATGTGACATGCATAGTATTAAAATTTAAAATCTTCTCCAATTGGCAATGATAAAAGCCAGAAAAGTAGATGAACCATAAAAGTATATCACACTTTCCATATATTTTACTCAAAAGAATATCAAGAAAAATATACAGAAAATGTGATATATTTAGATAGATATACCATGTTGTATCTTTCTATATGTCATTTACTTTTCTTCCCAATTATACTTATTTCATTAAAAGTTACCAGTAAATAAGGGAAACATGCATAGGACATTATTAAGATGAAGACGACAAAACCTGAAAAAAAAGCAAAAAACAAAAAACCCAAAAACCTAAAACCAAAAATCTTACACTCCCTGCTTACAAAACCAAACCAAACCAAACCAAAAACCATACTTGCACAAGATTTGATAAGGCAGTCTAATAAGATATTGCATAACCTTTGATTTCAGTTACTACTTTCATTAAAGAAACAATTATGAGGACTTATTTATTTCATTTTTTGGAAGCTTACCAAAAGGTGAAAACTAATTCTAATTCTATTAAGCTGGCTAGCAAAAACTATTGGCATTGGCTTTAACATTTACACATCCTGTTAGCATTCAATTACAGCACTTGCAACTTTCCTCTTTGCTCTCTCCACACATCTAACCTCCTTATTGCCTTTCTTATGGAATTTCTTATGTCATCCAAGTCTATCTACTAAAATTTTAATTAATTGAATAGCACTGCCAACATCTTTTTTTGGTGATGTTCTTTTAAGAAAGCCTTTGCATCAAAACATAAACAATAAGCTGTAAAATAACAATCCTTCACTATTTTTTTCAGACCACTTAATAGGTAACAAATGCAATATAAAGTATGTTTAGCATCTTCATATGTGATAAATCAATTTTAATTAAGAAATGAGGTTGAACAGTTTAAAAAAATAGCATTAGTAACAGCAGAAGACTTTGTATTAGAAATTAAGTTGTACGTTTTAAAAGCATGAGCAAAGGAAATTTTAAAATAAAAAATACAATGCTGGGCACTACCAAACTTAATCAGCAGGAATGTGCCCAAAGTCTGTAGGAGCATGGAAAGTAGTTGCTATCTGGAGAAAATGTGAATGATAGGTTAGAAATTTATCCCAACATGCAGGAGATAGAAATATTCCTACCTGAGTGGAGACATCCATGTCACTGTGAAAAGAGTTCCCTCTTCTATTCTTGGTGCTTTCAGAAACCTGCATAAGTTTAGAGATTTCATTAGTTTTGAAGAAAGAATACTCATTAAACTGAAAAGATAATTTAAGCAGAATATACACCATAAAATTGTAATAATTAGCTGATTATGTTATTAAATTAAAGACACAAGACTTTAAAATGTGGAGCACTTCCATATATAGAACACCGTGGTTCCATTATTCTTCAGCTTTCCTAAAAAGTCTTCACAAATATATGATGAATTTGAATGCATAATTAATCAGAATCTATTTTTGCTCGTTTTCAACGGCAAAACTTTCTATAACTTATCGACGTGACAATAAACACATAAAAGAGTCTTGAAAAATCCATGTCATATGTTACAGTGAATAGATTCTTAAATTTTCCCATTTTCATAACTATTTTTGCTATTGTTTATGCTAACGGAGGCAGAAAGATAGAAAACTATGAAGACGTTGTTTTGCTAAACATTATTCATCCTCAAAAGAGTTTATGAGCAAAAACCCAAGTGAAAGAGGAATACGTTTAAGGAAGAACATAGCCCAATACCAATATGTCCAGAGTGGGATGTGGGTGATGTGGGTTACAACATCACAATAAGCAGAATGTTCTTCTCTGCTTCTATTCCAAAGAATTTCAGTGGTGGATAAATATTTTTTATCTTTTAATTTAGTTCTGTTTCTTTCTTTTGTGGTTATCACCCTGCACAAAAACACAACTCCAAATGGATAAAAAAAAAACTCAATAGAAGACTGGATACCCTAAATCTGATAGAAGAGAAACTGGGGAATAGTCTTGAACTCATTAACACAGGAAAATATTTTATGAAGGACAATAATTTATAAATTGGGTACCATGAAACTGAAAAGCTTCTGTATGTCAAAGGAAGCCACATTTTGACAAAGCAGAATCCTGAAGAATGGGAAAATACCTTTACCAATTACATATCCAGTAGAGAGTTAATATCTAAAATATGTAAAGAATTAAAAAAAATCTGAACAACAAGAAGACAAACAACTCAGTTTAAAGATGGGGTACAGAACTAAACAGGGAACTCACAAAAGATGAAATACAATTGACTGGGAAACATTTAAAGAAAGGATCAACATCCTTAGTTATCAGGGAAATGCAAATGACAACTACTTTGAAATTTCATCTTGAACCAGTCAGAATCCCCAAGATCAACAAAACAGAAGACAGGTCATGCTAGTGAGGATGTGGGGTAAGGGGAACACTCATCCTTTGCTGGTGAGAGTGAAAACTTGTACAGCCACTAAGAAATCAGTGTTGGAGCTATATCAGGAAGTTGAGAAAAGAGCTACCTCAAGACCCAATTATATAAACCTTGTGCGTATACCCAAAGCAGTCTATATCCCACTACAGAGACACTTGTTCATCCACATGCATTACTTTTTTGTTAATAATAATCCAGAAATTGAAAACATTCTTGTAGAAGGAGCTGTGGGCCTGCTTTTTGTCCCACCCAGTTTCTGCATGGCTAGCTTTACACCCGAAATAACAACACACAAATTGTATTCATTTAAACACTGCCTGGCCCATTAGCTCTAGCCTCTTACTGGCTAACTCTCACGTCTTGATTAACCCATTTCTATTAATGTGTGTAACACCATGAGGTGGTGGCTTACCGGTAAGCTTCATCGTGTCTGCCTCACTGCCTTCTACCCAGCATCCTGTTTGGTCTACTCCATCTATCTGAATTCTGCCCTATCAATAAGCCAAGGCAGTTTCTTTATTAACCAATGAAAGTAACACATAGACAGATGACCCTCCTACATTATTTCCTGCTTTTTCTGATTAAGCAAAAAAGAAAGGCTTTAACTTTAAAATAGTAAAATTACATATAACAAAACAGTTATCAAGCAAGAATTAGTTACAATATTTACATCTATTCTATCTTTTATCATAACTAAAGAAAACTAAAACTATGACTATCCATTTTTCAACTCCATCAAAGACTCTAGAAGGATATAATATTACCTAATTAAATAAGAAGTAAGCAACTTCAAAAACTCTAGAAATGACAAAGACATCTTGCTACCTGTACAGTCACCCAAAGTTCTTTTGTATTGTTGGGACATCCATCTTCAGCCTACAGGCCCATAGTTTCCAGCAGACATTTCCATGAAGCAGGAAATTTCAAAGGCAGTTCAGTCACTATCTGCTCTGTCCTGCAGAATGTCTTGCAGACACTTTCATAAATCAGGAACCCCGAAAGACCATCTCACCTTTAGGCAATTTCAGTAGTCCTCTTTCTGTGGGTTCTTTGTGTCCAGTTTATGCATCAGTCCAGGCAAGAACAGTTTCTTGCCCAAATGGCTAACCAACTCCATAAGGAACCTCTTCAATGCCCATCTTCCTCTTGAAGTAGATTATACTGCCAGGAGCAGACGTGTCTCACTGTCATGAACAGTCCTAAGTTATTAAAACATTAAATGCCATATTCTATAGTCTTTGAAAGATATGAAGAATGCCTATCTGAAATATATCTATAAACATCTAGAAAATATAACTAACATGACTACAAACTTGACTATTATAGATGATTATCTATTAACCTATATTTCTTAATTATATATTATATTTTTAAATGAACTACACAATCACAATACCTTAATCAAGATCAGAAATACATATTCATATAACAAAATTGACCTTAAATTTATATCAACAAAGCAAAATTTATAACAACGTAAATTATTCATATCATATCATATCCCCCCTTTGAATGTAAAAGAACATTTATAAACAATATTTGGGAATATGGGAGCAGTTATTTCTCTCCAAACTTTTTCCTGCTGTATAGGGGAGTTGTTAATCAGGTCTCTTATGGTATTTCCTGTGTGAAGTAATTTTTTGAGGGTGTTCACAGCAACCTTTCATGAGGGCGTGTTCTATCATACCATATTAAGATAGAAGCAATCTACAGGGTCTCATCCTCTGTGAAAACAAAAGAACTTTTCCAAAGCATCACTACCTTCGATCCAAATTTTGAAGTCAAAGTATTTTCAAAATATCTATCTTTGTTCAGCAGCATTTATAAACAAATATCTTTCAGCAGCTGTTGCTCCTTCCTCAGCATTTAAACAATTCAAAGAGAACATAATAGCAAACAGTATCAAGATTCTCTGTGTATTTTCCATCTTTATGTGGCTTTACTTTAACCTCTATTTCTTTTATTTTTACTTTTACTTTTTGAGACAGGTTCTCTGCATATCTTTGTCCTGGAATAACTCTGTAGACCAGTCTGTCCTTGAACTCACAGAGATCTGTCTGCCTCTGCCTTCCAGGCATTGGGATTATAGGTGTGTCCTGCCACACCTTGAAGTCACAGAGGCCAATCTACCTCTGCCTCCCAAGTATTGGGATTAAAGGTGTGTACCACCACACTCAAACTACTCTCTTTTTTTCTTTCTTTCTTTCTCTTTTTTTTTTACTTTAAGAACTTTAACTTTTAGCCTGCATATATTTTTTTAAAACATTGTAAACCATTTAGAGGCTCTCTTCGACTTTGAATCTTTCTTTACTGTATATCTCTCTTTTTCTAACTACATGTGTCTAAGGAGAGGATTATAGTCATGGCTTTAACACCCAGATCCATCCCATTCGTTATCTTTCCAGCCTCCTGACAAAGGTATTGGCTGTAGCTTGCTTGCCTCTAGCAAGCAGAGCAGACCCGAGAAATTGCTGCTACCAAGTAAACATGTTTTACTCTATTCTTTCCCAAGTTTTCTCAGGCTTTCTGTGGATTTAGTTATCCATGTCTGGGGCCCATTTGTAGTGATGAGGCAGGCAAGCCTGCTTTTCGTCCTGCCTGGCTTCCACACAGCTGGCTTTACACCTGAAATAACAACACACAAATTGTATTCATTTAAACACTGCCTGGCCCATTAGCTCTAGCCTCTTACTGGCTAACTCTCACATCTTGATTAACCCATTTCTATTAATGTGTGTAGCACCACGAGGTGGTGGCTTACCAGGAAGATCCTAGGCTAAATCCATCTTGGGTCGGAGCTTCATCGTGTCTGCCTCACTGCCTTCTACCCAGCATCCTGTTCACCTATCTAAATGCTGCCCTATCAATAAGGCAAGGCAGTTTCTTTATTAACCAATGAAAATAACAGATTACCCTCCTATATCACATTCTAGATGTCCATCAATAGATAAGTGGATAATGAAAATGTAGTACATTGGTACAATAGAGTATTACTCAGTTGGTAAAAAATACAGAAAGAATCAGAAAATTTACAGGCAAATGATGGATCTAGGGAAAAAACATCTTGACTAAAATTACCCAGACCCAAAAAGAAGAATATGATATGTATTTTCTTATATGGGGATGTTAGCTTTTAAGTCTTTCAATAGGAATGCTACTACAATTCATAAAACCATAGAGAATATGTATAGAATAAGGCATTAGGGGGAGGGAGGATCTCAGAAGCAAGGGGGAATAGAATTTATAGTTATGGAGAAACACTGGGGATACTAGAACAGGAGGATTAAATAGGAAAGGGAAGTGAAGAGAAGGGAAGAGGAGTGTGGTGGTTGGAATGATAATAGAGCCCATAGGTGCATATATTTGCATGCTTATTCACCAGGGAGTGAAACCATTTGGAAAAGATTAAGATATATGGTCTAATTGGAGGAGGTATATCACTGATAATAGGCTTTGAGGTTTCAAAAGCCTATGATAGGCCCAGTCTCTCTCTCTCTCTCTCTCTCTCTCTCTCTCTCTCTCTCTCTCTCTCTCTGCCTACTGACTGAGCTTCAGAATGTAAACCTCTCTAATGTTTCTCCAGTGCCATATCTAATTATCTGTTTCCTAACATGGTGATCATGAAACTCTAAAACTGTAATAAATCCCCCAGTTAAATGCTTTGTTTTTCTTTAAAAAAGATTTGTCTTGATCATGGTGTCTCTTCACAGCAATAGAACAGTAACTAAAAAAAAGTATAAAGGAAAGGATATGGGGGGGGACAAGTAACACAAAGGGCCATTTGAGGGGCCATGTAGAAAAATACTACAGTAGAAACTTCTTAAAATACATACATATATGAAAGAAATCTAAATGGAGTCACCAAATAACAAGAGAAGACAATGCCCCAACTAGTCATCTCTCATCACCAAATGAAACTTCCAGTGCCGGGGATGGATTACATCTAAGTGAATTGTTGGCCAGTGAAGGTCTATGAAAATCCCCAAAGAAATCAGGCTATTGCCAAAGCTACTGTTTCCTCTCCACAAACTGTTGGTAAGGCTCTATTGCTGAAGATAACACTTGCATATCTCATTGAAGTTGAGTGGTGCCTATCTAAAGCTTCCACCTTTACTTACTAGTGTTCATGGTACCGGAAGGGTCTCTGCCTAATACCAGAGGAGAACAGTAACCACCAACCCAGTTACAAACCGTGTCATCTACAAAGGTGATCTCCCTGCATGGTGTGCTGGTTCAATAGTGGCACAAACATTGTAGGAGTAACCAACCATTATCTCACTGAATGTAAGGCTTGGTCCACAAGATAGAAGCCATTATGATAATGCTTGGATGGCCAAGAACCTGAGGACTAGATAGGCCATGGACCTAGAAGAATACCAAAACTATAATTCTACTAAAGAAATAGCAATAAAATGACTCTTAAAAACATTAACTATACCTATATATCAGTATCTTGATCAGTCATCATCAGAGAAGCATCCTCTTGATGGGAATGAATACAGAACCCAAAACTGCACAATTTGTAGAAAATGAGAGACTTTAGAACACAGTCTTAAATGGGATGCCTCCAACAAATCTCGTCACCCCGCCCCCCCCAGGACTCAAAACCTGGTGGAAGAGGATATAGAAATAATGTAAGATTCAGAGGGGTGAAGGACGCCAAAGAAACAAAGCCTTCTAGACATAACAGGGCTTACAACCATATGAATATAGAAGAAATATGGAAATTAGGCACAGGTTCAGCACAGATCCAAGCCAAATGGGGTCCCAGAGCTGAAATAAGAAACACAACCCCTTTCCTTAACCAAGAAACTATCTCCAACTGACAATCCCTTGCATAGGAAAAATTATTTTTTTTCAATGGGATCTTGTTGGTTATATAAATTACACATAACAGTAGGCTCCATGTCCAGAGGTAGATGGCCAACACAAAATAAACTGGAATATTTTTGTATATTATTTTTTGTCTCACATTGCTTTATTTGGGCATTTTTAAATGAAAGAAGACATTCAACTGTGGGCTTGCTTACAGTTTCAGAGGTTTAATCTGTTACCATCATTGCAGGGAGCATGGAGGCATGCAAGCGGGCACTGGAGCAGTAGCTGAAAGCTACATCCCCACCGGTGATTAGCTGTAGGCATTGTTTATTCTGTCTTGGGTATGGCAATTTCCCACCTGCCTGGGGGGAATTCCTTGTGCAGTGGCTAGGTACAGAAGGATTTCCCCAAGGTTGAATAAATGGCATTCCATTGATCTCCTTTAGAATGACCAAGGTCTCTTGTGTATTCTTTCAATCTCCAGGCCCGAGAGGGTAACACAGAATCAGGTGTTACACATTAAGTCCTTCCAGATCCTCTCCCTCTCCCTACCCAGCCAAGTTTAAGTTCTTTCTCAAGAAACAAACAAAAACCCACTACAACAACAAAATCCTCCAAAACCAAGAAAACAAAATAAAAAGACATTCAAAATGGAAAAGATAAATAAGAAAACAAACAACAGCAAAACCCCATATCCAACAACAACAAAAACAAAACACTGTGAAGTTCATTATATATGAATCAACTACTGCTGAACATGAAGTTTGCCAGGGAGCGGTTGATATATTGTCTGGGCATTTTTTTTAAATAGCTTATTTTTTGCTTGTGTATTGTGGTTTATGATTTTGTGTTTTTATTTGTGTTTTGTGTATATGTATGTTTCTCTGTGAATGTGTTTCTTGTGCTCTTTCTTTCTCTGTTGTTTTTTTCTTAACTTTGTTTCTTTTTCCTGTTTGTTTTCCAGGAAAGGGAGGGGAGGATTTGGTAGGAGTGGGGAGGAGAAAGTAATCAGAATATATTGTATGAAAAACATTTTCTATTAAAAAATTGAAAAACTTCAAAAGCTAAGCCCGTAAGTCCCTCACTGTCATTTAATAAATCTTTTAAATCAACGGTTTTGAAATTTATTTTCTCTGAGCTACTGTTTCTCTTTAATGACTAAATTTTGAACAAATGCACAAGTAATAGAAGCTTGTTATTCAAGTTAAAATTTACATTCTTTAAGGAGTTAATCTTATTCATCCTGTACACCTCATGATCTTAGTGGCTTTAAATAACCCTTTAAGCACCATGAGATATACATCATCACAGGTCACATTAGTGTTCTCAACAGTGGAGTGCATTATTCTCCAGCAGTTTGCTCCCAAGGTGTGACACACTGTGCTCCCTTCTCCCTCTGGTTAGCACAGCGGAGCAGAGCTGTGCCCTGGCAACTGGCAGGTGGCCACTTTTGCTTATTGGTTCACTCCCCCCTTTCCCACTTCCGTCCCGTCTCCTTAGAACTTCTAATTTTCGTACACATTAGGCAGAAATCTGTGGTTGTAAAAGGACACTGTGTAACTGAGTTTTTAAAAAAAAAGAACCTGCTCTGCCTTGTTCAATTTGGCTTTGAATGTGTTTCAGAGCTGTTTAAAAAAGAGAGAGAGAGAGAAAAGGAAAGTTGACCTAATTCAAATTGTAAGGGGCAGAGTCTGCTTTAGATGGTTGAGAGAACTGTTTCAGTACAAATGAAACACTGAAGATGGGGTTGTGCCTCAGCTAGCCTGTGGCTCCTTACATTTTCATTTCTTTTTCTCTTATAGCCACAGAAATCACATACAAGCTTACAGAGGTCTCTCTAGCTCTGTGGTAAAAGACAGTCCAAGGATGTAGGAGGACACATGAACAGATAAGTTTCTATTTAGAGTCATTAGAATAAGTAGCTAATTAAAGGCTGCTTGGCATCTAAATGTTGGTGGCAGGCTGAAAGGGCTCTACTGTGAACCAGTCTGAAGGATTGCCAATGGGCTTAATACAGACACTTTCTGGCCTTGATTGAGATCTGGGAAGCATAACTACACAGTCCATAAGAAATAGCAATACTCCGTCCGTCCTGGGGGAAAGTAGAAAGTATCCAGGATCTTTGACTTCCCCAAATCTTGTTTGAAATTTCATTTCTCTTCCATAATATTTCTAAAGTTGGTAATTTGATAATAATTTTATGTATGCATATGCCATTTATACTCAAGATGTATAAGGTCATCAGTCTCTTGTTTTAGAGTCAAGAGCATTGGTATCTGAACTGCATTTGGGGCTGTTGCATAGACACTTCTAGCACTGGTAGGTAATTCCTACAAGAGGTACTGGGAAGATGGGAACTCATGAATCTTCCCTGAAACATCCTAGTGGAGAATTTGTGATCTAATCCAGATTCTAAATACAAATGGTGCACGACAGAGAGATACAAATAATCATTAGCACCACCCTTGTTTTACCCGACATCCTTTTGTGAGCACCCACCTCTCCAGACACTATGGCTTTGTGGACTGATTTTATCTCTTGTCACTTTGTGTCTGGTCCATACCAAATTCTGCAATGTTAGCTTAACAGTGAGCAAGGGAACAGAGTGGGGAGGAAAGAATTTCTTTCCCTCTTTTACTAACACCATACTTGTATTAAATTTAATATTTCAGTTACGAGGGAATACGCTCTTTCTAGAGAGACTTAAATCTGAAAAGAGACTACGTGTGAGGGAAGACATAATATCTACAAGGTGGGAAAAGTGCCCTCAGCCCTTCCTTGAAAAACAAAAGTGGTGACTCTTCCCTGTCTCAGTTGGGCCACGCTACTTGCTTGTGTGTTTCTGAAACTCATGTTGAAATTGTAGTGTCCAGGGGGATGCTATTAAGTGGGACCTTTGGGTGATGATTAGGTCATGAAGGCAGAGTCTTCAGAAATAAGACTAATATCCTTGGAATGGCACATGTTCCCCTCCATTAACCATTGGAAGACAGCAAGAAGTGCTGTCTTTGAGCCAGGATGTATATTCTGATCAGATGTGAAATTGAATCTATCAGCACTTGGACTGGACATTAGACTTTCCAGATCCCAAACTAAAAAAACACATTCTTATGATTTTTGTTATGCAATTCCTTACATTGTAATTACAGAATCCTGAAAAGAGTGAGACCATCTTGTCTCATGGACAGGAAGTGGCACAAACTTCAGCTGGGAACAGTTATCACAGAGGGCTCCAGTGGGAAAAGCTGAATGTGAAGTCCCCTGTTTGAAGCATCAGGTTGGTGATGGCCCCGTTTGAACAACTAAGCGTCATAGTAATTTTTCTTATGTTCTGAACACATACATGTAAAACTTACTTGGAAAAAAGGGCTTGGTGTTGGCTAAAGTTTAAGGGTGTAATCCATCATAGCAGGAGAAGTGTGTCAGCATAAGGTGTCTCAAGCATGAGGCAGCTG
The DNA here is from genome assembly GCF_014885135.2 of Alexandromys fortis. Taxonomy (NCBI): domain Eukaryota; kingdom Metazoa; phylum Chordata; class Mammalia; order Rodentia; family Cricetidae; genus Alexandromys; species Alexandromys fortis. The sequence goes on along the minus strand of NW_026067976.1, from coordinate 7,969,309 downwards.
CTCACACGGTGTCAGTCACAACATGGAGAGACGATGGTAGTGCTTATCTCTCTTCTTTTACTTCATCTAGAAGCCATGCCTGTGGAATAATATGACCATCATTTAGGCAGATCTTCCTTCCTCAGTTAAACAGGTTGGGAAATGATCTCACAGACGGGCTCAGAGGTGAACCTTTCAGCTAATTCTCAATTCCATCAAGTTGGCAATCACCTGTGAACATGAAAAGCTTTGAATCATAATGGCAGGTCAAAAGCTGGCAGTTACATTATATGTATGCATGCATGCATGTATGTATGTGTGTATATGTATGTATGTGTGTATGTATTTACCTGCGTTCTCTAAGCCACATCTATTTGTTCCTTCCAATCAGCACGGGGACCTTTATGAACATATGAGTAACCTAATTATCTTAGAAAGAGGCAGCATGTTGTGAATATGTTAAGGGGTTGAAAAGTTTGTTGAATTTTAAAAGTAGGAAATTAAATAAAAGTTCTTGGGCCTGGGAATATTACACATACTTAGCACACACTAAGTCTGATTTTGATCCCTAATAGTATGACAAACCATTGTTATTCAACCTCCTGTGTCCTGAGTTGGTCACTGTTCACCGGTGGTCACAGCAGGACTAACCTCGCAGAGATGCTGTGAGAACGAGCTGTTGTTGCACCACACACGAGATGTGTGACGTGGATACTATAATGGATGCCAGCTGATTCTTAAACTGAATACTTCGTTTGTATGTGCTAATTTCATGTGAGCCTTTGCCCGTCTCACCAACAGGTTACAAGTGAAAAACAGACTGAGACTATTTCAGGACACAGGAGTAGAGGGGACATGGGGCTCAACCCCAGCAGTTCATTAAAGACTCATTTCAAGAAGGCCACTACTAAAGCTATGACTTCCTGTGATCCTTACAAACCAATAATCAGCAAAATGTTTAATAGAATGGAAACACATCACACAAATAGAAAATGATGTATAAACCCAAATGAAATCACATTCACCAACAAAGTACATGTGCTCCTTACGATGCATGGCATAGTAATGTGAAGGGCCATATAAACATATTGAAAACAAAATACATACAGACACATAGTGGACCTGTGACCATAACTTTTTTTTTCTATTAGATGTGAACCAAGTATTTCAAATCCACCAACAGCTCTGAAACAGTTTTCAACCCAGTAGAAAATACTAAGGAAGGGTGGAGAGTGCAGGGTCTTCCGGGAAAGCACTGGACATCGCAAGTGTGTGCAATTACACGAATGAAATAGCTTGAGTTTAAGCCGCCACACATGCCTAAGTTTGTAACTCATATGATTTTGAGGGAAACTTACATAATGTCTCTGCAAGTCAGAGTATTAGAATAATAAATAACAGTAAGCAAACTTGTCAAGAGGATTAAGTATATATAGCCTGGCAGAGCACAAGTGCCGGGAAGGCTCGCTGAAGCTCAGCTTTCCTTCTCGCATTCTCTTCCCAGTTGTTTCTGACCTCATTCTCACTTACCAGACTTTTGACGTTTCTCAGAACATTTTTGTTTGCGAATTAAGTATGCTGTCTTAGCTTGCAGGTGTTCCTGGGTTCAGGAAGGGTAGCCCAGCTTGATATCCTTATGCGTGGGAAATCTCTCAGAGTAGATAAGAAGACTTAGCTGGTGGAGATGGTAAAGGCAACAATAAAACTAAGCATGGCATGGTGGCGCACGCCTGTAATCCCTTCGGTTGAGACATGGAAGCAGGATGGTCCAGAGTAGTACATCCTTCTGCATTCAAAGCGCAGGTGTATAAAAATAAATGAGCTCACAATGATGTCATCAGAAAGTTCCGGAAGATAAATTACTTGAATGCCATAGTTTAGAAACATTCTCAACACTCAGAAGAAAAAATAGTTTGTACACTTAAAATTATTTTTTAAGTCTTTGAAAGCTGGATTACTAAACCTTCAAGGCATAAAGAACACTGTTTTATCTGTACACTTGTTTGTTACTGAGAACTAGTTTATGGGAAAGTAATTTAATCATGCTATAATTTAATAAAACACAATGTTTAATCAAGTAAATTAAAATAGAGATTGGTATATTTTTCTGCTGTGTCTATGAAATAGGTAGTAACAGTTTAAACAAAGTCACTAAGTAAAACTTGAAGACAACTGATGACTTTTTATCCTTATTGGTCTCTTACCATAGACCAATATAGGTTTATTGAATTCTCTTTTGAAAATGTTTTGTTAATGCTCCAAAAGAGAATCAATGCCTGACTTTGTACTTTAATATTTAACTTCTTTTCACTTTTCTTTAAGCATTATGTTAACTGACTTCACAGTTGTTGTGTACCGCATTGGTGTTATTTGTGAGAAATTATGTCTGAATAATGAGTAGGAGTAATCAAATGACCAGGCTATCTCACCACTTGTAATTCATCTTGTCAATGTTTCTGTTTTCATGTCTTTCCATGTCTATTACTAGACCCCTTTCTCTCCATACCATGAGAATCAGAATCCAATGCCATGATAATGGTCAATATTACAGAGAAGACTACTCTGCTTGATTTATTTATTCTGAGAAAACAATTTATAAAGAGTGATGCTCAAAAATATCAAACTATCAATATATTTATGTTTTAGCAATAAAATAGTATTATTTTAAGTGTTGAATACTGGGCTAAGCAGAGAAGGCCAAATAAAGGTAGACAATAAACATTTGATTATTTAGAATGTTCTGTTTTAATGAAGAATTTAATCATGGACAATGAGGAAACTAAACACAGTAGAGGACCATTTGAGTTAGACTTCTCTAGCAGATGGGTATATCTTGGTGAGGAAACTTTTGACTCATATCACTTCCTCATGTCTGCACAATGAGGAAATTTTGCCTTGAAGTCATAGTGTGACCTCCACTTAGAGGACATCTAATGGTTGCTAATTAAAAGTAAACAAGACAGAATAGTTTAAACATGAATCACATGATTAAAACTATGACTCAAAAACAGTAACTTGTAAGAATTGATGTCATGATCTTGAGAATTTAAGGACCACTACCACATTCATGGCACAGACCATGATGATGGGTAGATGGGTTGGAATAGACCCTAGAGTCATCCAAAGAAAATCCTGATACTACCAACTGACTTGCAGTAATGTCTTCCTGGCAGATCTTTCTTTTCAATGCTGAATAAAAGAAGTCTGGATCAAAATATTATATGCAGCATGACTGCTTTATTTAAAGTACATAGAAGGCAACTTAGTTGAAAGGTCTCTAAGTTTGGATCAAGGGATATCCTCATAGTAGAGACTGGGAACGACAAAGGGAAGGCACGGCATGCTGAAGCAAGTGATGCTGTTTCTTGATATGTGTAATCTCTAGACCCAACTGGATGTGGGTGTTTAGGTGTCCTAAAATTATGAGCTATGTATTGATTTGTGCATGTTTATACATAGATTGCTCTGCAAATAAGAGTTAATAATATATTAACTTCATTTGGGATGTTTTGAAAAAAGTAAAGGGAAAATGAAGAAAAAAGTCATTAATTGTGGAACTCTGAAATAGCTGTTGTAAGAATTTTAGACTAGAAGCTGTATTTGATGTGAAGGCTGCTTGCTTGTTCTTGGCTGCTCGATCCTAAAATTATCACACAGAAACTTTATTAATTAAATCACTTCTTGGCCCATTAGTTCTAGCTTCTTATTGGCTAACTCTTACATCTTAATTTAACCCATTTCTATTAATCTGTGTATTGCCACAAGGCTGTGGTTTACTGGGTAAATCTCTGGCTTCTATCTCCAGCAGTATTGCATGGCTTCTCACTGACCCCACTTCCTTTCTCCCATCATTCAATTTAGTTTTCCCCACCTACCTCTGTTTTGCCCTGCTCTGCTATAGGTCCAAAGTAGTCTTTATTTGTTAACCAATAAAAGCAACACATAGACAGAAGAACCTCCCACATCATTTTCCCTTTTCTGATTAAATAAAAAGAAAGGCTTTAACTTTAATATAGTAAAATTACATATATCAAAACAGGTATCAAGCAAGAATTAGAGTTACAATATTTATATCTACTTTTATCTTTTATCATAACTAAAGAAAACTATATTATTACTATCTATTCTTCAACTCCATCAAAGAGTCCAGAAAGATATATTTCCTAATTAAATAGAAAGTGCTTTGTAAGCAACTTCAAAAACTCTAGAATTGACAGAGACATCTCACTACCTGGACAGTCACTCAGAGTTCTTCTGTATCATTGGAGGATCCAATCTTCAGCCTATAGGCCCATAGTATCCAGCAGACTTTGACTTTTCCATGAAGCAGAAAATTCAAAGATCTGTTCTGCCTTATAATGGCAAAATCCATAAGTTGCTTTCTTCTGTGTCTTGCAAAATGTCTGGCAGACTCTTTCATGTAGCAGGAACCCAGAAGGATCATTTCACCTTTAGGCAAGTTCAGCAGTCATTTATCTGTGGGTCCTGAATGTCCAATTCACACAGCATAACATCAAGCAGCCCAGGCAAGAGCAGTTTCTTACCCAAATGGCTAACCAATACCATAAGGAACCTCTTTGATGTCCATCTTTGAAGCAATTGGTGCTGCCAGGAGCTGATGTGTCTATTGTCATGAAAAGTCCTAAGTTCTTAAAATATTTTAAATGCCATATTTTGAAGGTCTTTGAAAGATTTGAAGAATACCTATCTAACTGAAATATATCTTATATATCTAGAAAACCTAACTAACAGGACTACAAACTTGACTATTATAGATGATTATCTATTAACCTATACTTCTTAATTACACATTTTAAATGAGCTGCACACATATAATAGTGTAATCAAGAGCATGAATATACATATAGCAAAATTGACCTTAAATTTGTATCAATAGACCAAATATATACCAATGCAAAGTATTAATCTCTATAGCATATTCCCCTTTAAATGTAAACAAACATTCACAAAGAATCATTTAGGGAATTTGGGCTTAGTTCTCTCCAAACTGCTTCCTGTTTTTTGTTGGGCAAAATAATTTTTGGAGGGGTGTTCAAGGAGACATTTCAGGGGGTCTTGACTCATCAAACCACATTAGTCTAGAAGGATTCCCCAGGTTCTCATTCTCTGTGGAAACAAAAGAAGAACCTCTTTTCTAAAGAAACATATCCTTAGATCCAAATTTTGAAGTCAAGATCCAAATTTTGAAGTCAAGACTATATATGTTGGTTTAGTTTAACAGTCTGTACAGTGAAATATCTCTCTGTACCTAGCTCAATCACAGTCAAAAGATAATTCAAAGAAAACACAATAGCATACATAATTTTCTGTGTATTTTCCATCTTTATGTGTCTTATTTTTCTTACTCTATTACTTTTTCTACAGGTTTACTTGTCTCTTTAAAGACTTTGTTTTATTTCTTAAAACAATTTATTTCTTTTTATAATTCTCTATATTCTTTTTCTTCTCTCTTCAAAGCCTATGTATATTTATCCCACACTGTGGCCCATCTGAATTTTTCTTTATTGAGCATCTGTAATCCTTTTACGACCAGGACAGCTTCTTTAAATTCTAAGCACTTCTTAAAAACCTAAGAGGAGGCATTGCTAAGGCAAATATGGTCCTGCCTGCTTGATCTGCTCAGTCCAACATGGTGGAAGTCTGTTCACTGCCTTTGAGACTGCTGGGTGGGAGCAGTCCTCACCACCTCAACTCTGATAACCAGTTGTCCCATGCTGCCACCAAATAACTTTCAGCACACTGCCAAAAAACCCCAGTAAAATACTCAGCCTCCTGAAAAAGCTAGAGTTCATGCTGGCAGTACGGCCCATAAATCTACTGTTTCAAAACTGTGTGACTTTTTTCTGCTACTGCTGAATCAGGAAAACCTCTCAAAGAAGTCATGGCTTAACCACATTTTTTTTCCTTTTTTGCTCCCTAGAATTCCTTCCCAAACTCTCTCAGGTTTTAAGTGGGTTTTAGTTGACATTGTTGGCATGCCAATTTGTTTACACTGCTGTACCCTGTTGCCTCTTGCTGCAACCATGGTCAACACCACTGTGTTCTTTGACATCTTCTTCTATAGCAACCTCTTGGACTGCATCTCCTTTGAGCTATTTGCAGACAAAGTTCCAAAGACAGAAAACTTTCGTGTTCTCAGCACTAGAGAGAAAGGATTTGGATATAAGGGTTCCTCCTTTTGCAGGATTATTTCAGGATTCATGTGCCAGGGTGGTAACTTCACACACCATAATGGTACTGGTGGCAGATTCATCTATGGAGAAAAATTTGAAAATGAGAACTTCATTTTGAAGCATACTGGTCCTGGAATCTTGTCCATGGCAAATACTAGATCAAATACTAATGGTTCCCAGTTTTTTTTTTTTTTTTTTATCAGCACCACCAAGACTGAGTGTCTGGGAGGCAAACATGTGGTCTTTGGAAATGCATGAACATTGGAGAAGCCATGGAGCCACCTCCAGAGGCAGATATGCTGAAACTTTGCTGGTAAGCCACAACCCCATGGTGATACACAGATTAAAGGAAATGGATTAGTTCAGAATATAAGAGTTAGCCAGAAATACGCTTAAGCTATTGGTCAAATAGTATTGTAAATGGTACAGTTTTAGTGTGGTTATTTTGGGGCTGAGCAGCTGGGAACAAGCAAGTGGCCTCCTATAACAAAATTAAAATCATTGATATATACTATTTTATAGATGATTTTCAATAAGAAACATTGTCTTGTGTCAGATAGTAAGGAAAGGTAATAACCTTAACAAAAATGGAACTACATAAATAAGAACAATTATTAAGTAAGAAATACATTCTAAATGTTCAGACTAAACGCGGTTGTCATTATAGAGAATACTTCAATAGCTATCCTCTCCTGAAGAGTGCAAAATGTTGTTGTACCTAATATGACTTTTGCCAAAATTCAGGAGAACTTGTAACTGTCTAGTCTTCAACTCCAACAAAGACCTCAGAAGGAAAATAATATTACCCAAGTAAACAAGAAGGGCAAGCAAAGAACTTCCAAAAAATGTGAGAACTGACAGAACAGCTGGCTGTCTGGACAGTCACCCAAAGTATCTCTGCAATACTGGGGCATCCATCTTTGGCCTACAGGCATAGCATATCTGACAGACATTTTTCAGAAGCATGAAATTTTGGAGGACTGTCCAGCCCTGCCTCGGCAAAGTTCAGCAGTCACTTTTTTGTGTGTTCTGCTTGTACAGTTTGGACAGCATACTGTCAGTAGTTGAGGTAAGGGTAGGTTTTGTTTGTTTGTTTGTTTGTTTTCTTAGAAGGCTAGCTTGTGCCATGAAGAAAGCAGACTCCTTATGAGTGTCTTCAATGGCCATCATCCTCTTTAGAAGCAGATCAGTGCCATCAGGAGCAAACATGACTCATGTCAAGAAAATTCTGTTAATAAAACATTTTAGATGTCATTTTCTGTAGGACTTTGAAGTGTTCAAAGATTACCTATCTGTTGGGAGTATATCTCTGTATACCTAGAAAACCTAACTAACATGACTATATGTTTGATAATTATGAGTGACTATTAACCTGTATTTCTTTATTATACTATATAGTTTTTAAGGACTATAACTTCACATTGCATAAATAATCAAACTGTATAGGTATGAGCTGTATATGTAATATTTTAAGCAAAAATAGAAACGGATGTATAGTATAAGGACAATAAACTCAAATTTGTAACAATTTACAAAAATATCTCACAGGGAAGCAGAAACAGATATATCGTATGACAAAATAACTTTATATTTGTACCAATAAGCAAGAATAACTTAAGCAGAAGTAGAAATGTATATACAGTATAACAAAATATCAATATACAATGATCCATACCAAAATAAATTATTTAAAAATAGTAGCTTTTTTTAGTTTGAAAGTTGATTTAATAATATATCTTCTTATCTTATCATTTTTCTTTTCTGAACAAGATACCTGAATCTACTCTTTTGTTCAGCTCCATACCCTATGACAACTTGTAACCAATCCCCTTATAAACTGAAAAATAGCCACAACTCTGGAAAAGACCAAACACCACCCATCCCACCTTTTGGGAAAGTACTTAAAATTACTTTGAGCTGTGGCTGTGGCAGCTTAACAGCCAGAGAGGGGTTCAGAAAACCCCCAACCTTTGGGAAGCAGGCCAAAGGATTTGAGGAAAGGTGTGCACTCTCCACCAGATTACGAAGCAAGGAGACAGGTGCACATGCTTTGACTGCATAGAGATGCCTGGCATCTTAACTTGCTTTCATGTTATTAGCAATGTTCTGTGTTGGGCAAAAAGAAAATGACAAATGATAATAAAAGATCACTTTGCTTCTCTTAATTGGCTAGCAGAGCAGTGTCAGGATTCCCTTAACAGATGTTTATATATCTTGATTTTTAAATTCATAGTTCCATTAGAGATCTCTGAGTAGCCTTAAACTCATTATTTAGACCAGGCTGGCCTTTGACTGAGAGAGAGAGATGTCTAGCTCTGCCTCTCAAGTGCTGGGAATTAAACTCATGGTCTATCATGTCTGATTCTGTGTGTGTATGTATGTGTGCACATGTGTGTATGCGCAGGCACTCGTGTTTAAAATGAACAAAGCACTAATTATATACAGTAATGGGATCAATGTGAAATTTTCATACATGTGTACAGCATGTTAAAATAAAACCATTTTATTCTATTTACCTCAAGCCTTCTGAATCCCTAAGATACAATTTTGCTTTCATTTTTAATTCATTTTAATTTAATTCAAATTTAAAATTTTTGAAAGTTTTAAGCATTAGCATTGTATTTACATTATTTCCATCCTTCCTTCTCACTCCTACTTTCTTGAATGCCCCAACTCCTTCTCAAATGTGACTTCTTTTTTAATTATTATTTTATACGTCTCTCTCTTTCTCTTTCTCTTTCTCTCTCTCTCTCTCTCTCTCTCTCTCTACACACACACACACACACACACACACACACACACACACACACACTAAACTTACTGAGTTTGTGATTTGGTGTTTCTCATAGGAGCATATGGATATGGAAGAGAGGGCTCGGCAGTTAAGAACACTGCCTGCTCTTACAAAGGTCCTGAGTTCAATTCTCTTACAAAGGTCCTGAGTTCAATTACATGGTGGCTCACAACCACCTGTCTGGTGCTCTCTTGAGGAAGAGACCTGGTCAGTCGTTCTCATTAATTTAGACCGTGAAATCCAATACGGACAAGTTCAACAGAACTGCCATATATGGGCTGCCCATGCCTGCTTCAGCTCAGCTTTAAAAAATAATAATGTTTTTAGGACTGATAACTTAAAATTGGATAACCTGTCAGCAGGCTTGGCAGGGGGTGGTTCTCTCTCCGTAGCCATATATTGTCTGTAGCTCTTTATTTAGTGGTGGGAACTTGTGAAATCTCCCCCATCCACACTGGCATGTAACCTGGTGTTGTCCATATTCAGGTGTCATTTAGGGCAACAACAGGATATCCAAAAGGAATTCCAGTGAGAGCCCATTATTGATAGTGTAGCAGAAACCAGCAGCATTTAACAAGTTTCTAATTCAGCCTGACCTGGCTTATATAGCACTAGATGTCTCCGCCTTGGTTTCTGGAAAGCCTTTTCCGAGGTCTGTCAATGTCCTGCTGGCCCACCCTGCCCAGGCTTGTCTCAGAACTCTTGGACTTGCAGACGCCTACTGTTCAAGGTTAGTGTCTCCTGCCTCATTCAGACCTAGAGGAAACACTGCTTCCTTTAAGAATATGGTTCGGTTTCCCAACTCAATCTTCTGGTATCTAACTGAGCCTGTTTATCTTCAGGATTCAACTTTTTGCTGGGCTTTTTTAGGCTGAGAATTCACATATGATATTCTGGGCAGGGCAGAACAACCGTGTAATTTGAAACAGACCAAATGATAGTCAATCATCCGCAATTATTACTGATGAAGCAAACGTAGCTCCCAGGGGCTACTCCTCACAAGTCCCCAATCCACCCATGTTAAATAATACTAAAAATTCTTAGCCACAACATTGTAATAAATCACACGCTCCGTAGTTTGTGCAGAGCATCTGGCTTGGAGGCGAGCGTTGCCATTTCGGTGTCTTCTAAAATTGTACAAAACAAGCACACTTTCTATTTCTTCCACTGCATGGGTTTCTATTAGAAAACATAAGAGGTGGCCCTGCTCCTAACCCAGCTCCAGCACACAGCAGTGCACCTTGCCTGGACAACACATTAGAGCTGACCCTGTAGGCAGGGGCAGAGAGGAGCCAGGCCTGTGGGAGTGAGAGCGGGAGAGCTTCCCTACCCCTTCCCTCCTATGCCATGGGATGGCAAGGGTAAGGGAGCTAAGATACACCCTCTAGCCTCGGCCGGAGAGTGTGAGAGCAGAACAGGCCCTGCTCCTTGCTGCCTGCTACACTGTGTGAGCCAGTCGGAGGAGCAGTGCTGGAGAACTCACTTGGGTGGTGACGAGGAGAGAAAGTTGTCAGGCTGGCCAACCCAGCTACCACCCAGGCTCAGAATCACGACTATGGCGTAGTGCACCCCAACACCCGCTTCATCTATGAGCTCTTGGAGCATGTGAAGGGGCACGGCCTGCACATCCAAAGCTACAGGATCCATAACACAAGGCATCAACAGGATATCCAAAAGGAGTTCCAGCGAGAGCCCACTATTGAGAGTGTAGCAGAAACCAGAGGCATTTAACCAGACCAGTGACTCAATGACCACTTACAAGTGAAGATGCACGGACCGAAGACCATACTGTGTGACTCACTGGGCCACACAGCAGCTCCCCTGCCGGGATTATCTTTATGCTTTTTTTTCTTTTTACTTTTACTTTTAATCTTCTTTTTTTTTGGCAATGGGGGGGGGGAGTTGCAAAGGCAGAGGTGGAAGTGAGGGGACTGGGAGATGAGAGGGTCAGGATGCATGATGTTAAATCTACAAAAAAAATCAATAAAATGATTTTTAAAAAAGAAAGAAAAAAGAAAGGAAGAGAAAGAATGAAAGAAAGAAAGAAAGAAAGAAAGAGAAAAAGAAAAAGAAAAAACACAAAGTGCATATTTCCACTGAACTTATTGCCCCCAGCATCCTCTTCTTAGGCTTTGTGCTCCTCTAGGTAGGGGGAAAAAGGCTGTTGGCGTCAGGTGTTGTGCTGTATCTGTGAGATAGGACTGTAGCATACTGCAGCATGCCAGGGAGTCACTGAAGCTCACGCCAGGAGCATTAGAGCCAGGGCAACAGGCGGCAGATGGCTCAGGGCTTTATCCTGGAGTTTTATTGTGCGGGTGGCAACCCTTGCTTCCTGCCCTCTGTTGGTCCTGATCCTGCGCCTCCATTCCATCTCCCTTTTGCTCATCCATTGTCTTTTCCCTGCTGTCACTGTGCCGGGCTTGGGGAACAATGTGGCTGGCACACACAGCTTTGGAGAGAAATGTGAGCTGCAAGCGACCGCGCGGCCTCAGCTCAGAGCTGAGCTGAGCTGGCTGAGCTGGCCAATGCTGGGTGAAGACCTGCCGGAGTTCAGGAACAGGCCCCTGTTCCCAGGCCCTGGTGGTGTAGAAGTGGGGCTTTCTCAAGAGGGGGGCACTCTGGGAGGGAGGGGGAGGAAAGGGGTCCTTTCCGAAGCAGATGCTCCTGGCTTTGGAAGGAAAGCCGCTCTCAGAGGACTTCAGCAGGCTCGCAGACAATCCACAGCTTTGGAAAGTGACAAACAAAACAGTCTCTTAGTCCTGTGCATAAATGCAAGAGGCTTGTCTTAAGTGTGTGTGCCGGACTCCAGCGGACTGAAAATGTTACCGAAGTCAAAGTGAACCATTGTTTAGGTTTTAATGAAGGCAAGCAATTTTTTAACAACAGAAGTTCTGTTCTGAAACCCCCCTCTTGTCCCCCACACTCAGCTCCTCTGTCCCTGCACCTGCTTCATTTTTGGCTTCTTGGCACTGATGTTGCCAGAGACATCAGCTGGCAGTGGCAAACCGCTAAAAGCTCCCCTGCCATGCAGATCTGCAAATGCCAGCCATTACCCACTGGTGCATGCCCGCTTAGGAAGACCCCCTTCTCCCTCCAGCCCCACTCGCCTCAGCCCCCAGTTTAACTTCCACACCATAGTCAATGAGGCCCACTAAACAGTGGCCTGGCCCTCTGCGCGCCTGCCCCTTGACTATGGCTGTTGCTATTTTACTCTGTCTCTTTGCTGGGATCATTATATTTTGATCTGGGATGTGCTGAACACGTAGGGGATGGGACTGTTTCTTCTATCCAGCAAAGAAAGGTTGGCTCACAGGCTCTCTGTCCTCCATCCTTGGCAGATGGTGGGACGCTTTCTCTAGGTCTCCCTGGCTTGAAACAGCCTTTTTGTTTTTGTTACTCATTGAGAGGCAGTTGCCCCGAATTCACTGAATAAAGACATACACATTTCGGTTTAAGCCCCAAGAGATAAATTCTGACTGAGAGTTGGGGGCTGGTGGACAAGCTGGAGCAGCAAAGGGGTTGCTGGAGTTAAGTATTCAGCACAAGGCTTTGCAGTTTCAAAACGGGAGGCTCTAAGTTCCCATTCACCACGGCGGTTCAGGCTGCGTACTGAGAAAGTGTGAGAAATCTGTGAGAAATTCCACATATATTTATTTTTCTTGGAAATTAGAGAATATCTTCACAGTGTACACTCTGAAGGGCTTTTGTTTTGTTTTGTTGTGTTTTTAATGATCTAAACCATCTGGGGAGTTGATAAAGAATGTGATTTTTCTCAAGCTGAGCTAGCAAAGACGATTGCTAAATCCCAAACCTTTATCCAGCCTACAGATAAAGCAGGGTGGGAGAGTTTCCCTTCCAGATCCAAACACTAGGATCCCACGGATGCCAAGCGCTTTAGTATCTGGGTGGCAAAGAAAATAGACAGCTGACTAGGGGAGCCTGGCCTGAGACTAGAAATTGTTACTATTTTTTCTTCTTCTTGTTGTTTTAGATTTGTGAAAGTCACAAATTCCCAGAAAAATCTGTCTGGAATAGAAGACACTATCATGTTTGTCTAATATCTTTCTGGTCTTTTTTTTTTTTGATCCAGGAACAAAAAAAGCATGAAAGTACTTTTTAGCCATCTTTTTTATTTTTAATTTTCTTCCAAAATCTGAAGCCGAAAATCTTTTTTACTAGACAGTGTCTTACATAGGAAGCCCTACAGAGAGTCCTTGAATTGTAGAAGCCAAAATGCAATAGACTGTTTTTTAAAAAATTATGATGTGTGTGTGTGTGTGTGTGTGTGTGTGTGTGTGTGTGTGTGTATTGTGGAGGGGGAATGACAACTTGCAGGAGCTGATTCTCACTTAACCATGTGGATTCGTGGGTTTGAATTCAGATCTTTAGGATTGGTGGCAAGTGTTTTTTATCTAATAAGCCATAAGTCTGACTGTTAGGATCCTGGCGAATACTATCATCCATGTATGCAATCAGCAAGAGTGTTCTTATTATTCCAGCAGGCTGGGGTGTCGCCATACACAGAAACAAGATGGTGAAAGATGCCAAGAGGGACATGTAGGCTCCTTTTTCACACAGCAGAAGGGGAGTTTCTAGGGCAGTTAAATCATCTTAGCTATGACTGACTTAAGCAAGTGACAATCAAATTATTGGGTTCTATTTGGCCAGGGCTAGTCAGGGGCTGGTCAGGGCCACAGTTTTCCATTTTGGGATAGGTCTGGACAAGTCCTGGACCTTGTTATTAAGCTGTGGCTTAGGCTTAGCCTGGTACTGCATGTCCCAGGCCTCCACCTTGTTGGGGGTGGGGGGTAGGGATTGTCCTTTGTTCCTGGCCCTTTCAGAAACTGCCTGATCCCAGAAACTGCCTGATCTGTCGCAGGAAATGGAAACTGAGGGCTGATCTCAGAAAAGACTGGGCAGCCTGTTATGGCATCTGCTCGGTCCTCTCCTGGTCTACTTTGGAACTTTTAACAGATTTCTCATCATTCTTCTATGGATTTGTGCCTCAGCATGCAGTCCTCTCTTTCCCCAAACTCAGTTTCTTCACTTGTGTTGGTCTCTTAACACAAGTTATGCTTCGGAGTGCAAACAGTGCTCTAAGTTATCACTTAACTACAACATAAACGACTCGAACCAAGAAGCCAGGCAGCAAGGCCGGGCTTAGCCACCAAGCAATGTTCTCACAGCAGCCCCTCTGGGGATCAGTCAGTCAGGACCTATTTGATGCCTACCACATGCTACTTAAGCCTTATTCAAACTTAGGCAAATTGCACCACAATGGGCATTTCTGTATTTCTGGTTGAGATGATTTTGTGGCTAAGAATTTGGTTAACCTGGATGATTGAATAGAAGTCTGTCACTGAAAATGTGAAGTGAATGTCAGTAAAGCCAATTGCTTGAAAAATAAGGGGAAAAATGAATTTTGTTAAATGTTCAAAGGTGTCACTCACTCTTCTATCCAGAAGGCTGAAAAACAAATTGGAGAAACTCAGGAGGCTAGAGCTAAAGGTGACAACTCAGATACATTTTTGCCAGTATATTTTATTCGTACTTTACCCTTTTCCAAAGAGCAAAGAACATATTAAAACATTGTTATGTGAATATGAATACTCTAAATAACAATCTCAGCCATAGGTGTGGAATAGGAGGAGAACTGATGGTGGCTCCCTGAAGTGGAGCCAAGAGTATCACCTTGCATTCTTTCTAGGGATGATTCCAAATACAACTGGAAAGTTCGCCAGGAATAGGATGTAGTGTTCCTAAGATAAAAGCACCAGTGTCAGAACCTGTTGTGAGGAGGCTGCCCGTGCCTTTCCGGCTCCCCAGACCAGAAACCATCCCTCAGAAACTATAGTACTTAAATCACTGCTTGTCCAATCACTTAAGTGTATTGCTAGATAGCTCTTACTTCTAGTATCAACCCATTTCCATTATTTTATATTTTACCAACAAGGCTCGTGGCCTACTGCCAAGGTTCTAGCTGGCAGATCACAGTCTTTGCCCTCTGGCGGCTACATGGCATCCCTGACTCTGCCTACTCTCCCTGTATATATCTCCTCCAGCCTGGCTATGTTCTGTTAAGCCATTGGCTGAGAGCAGCTTCTTTATTCATTAACCAATAAAAGCAACACATGTACGGAAGGACTTCCCACACCAAGAACCACACACATTCTGGGTATAACTACAGAGAGGAATTTCTGGAAGTCTCTTGTATGTGGGATACTGAATAATTATAAAAGAAGCATTGTTCCTACAAGTACCTTTGTAGATCTTATGCAAAACTTCTCAGCACTTTAAGCCTCAAGAGCCCTTAACATTTGAGATATTAAAGTCATATAATTATTGTTGTTAAGGAATCACTGAAAAAGTTAGGAGCACTCTGTCTTACTGAGTAAGTCAGAAAGGCTTCCTGTAAGAGGTAAAAGTCTGATTTTCTAGTTGACTTAACAACTATTTATCAACCAACAACTGTGTAGTAACAAATGTTGATAGGTGCTCAGGACAGTGAAGGGGAGAACAATTCCTAAGTTTCTATAAGTAAACTAGGCTAGAGAGATGACTCAGTGCTTCACAGCATCTATTGATTTTAGTTCAGCTCCCAGCACCTATGTCAGGCCTCTTACAACTGTCTATAACTTCAGTTCCCAAGGAATCTGACCTTCCCTTCTGTCCCGCATGGGAAACTGCACACAAACCTACCACATACTCACAATAATACAATATAAACAAACAAAGTGCTTATTAACATTCTGTAAGAAAGACACCCTTCTGTTGGTGAGCCATTATTCTTGCTTCCAATGATGACCCTTTAGAGACAGACAGCAGGCTTCTCATCACTATCTGGAAATGTAAAATAGTATCATGACCCATGTATAACAATCCATCTCTTGAACAAAACTCTCAGAGGCCTTGGGGAACAAACTGGGCAAGCAATGAGTTTCTAGATATGTCTGGGAATGCCTCCTAAAATTTTTGACAGAGGGAATAGTGACTGACCCAGGAGAAATATCTAACAATTTGGCTTCTAGGAAGGCCAGTAAATATAATTGAACTCCACTGTAAATAGTAGGCTAGAGACTAGACCTGAAAGTCATCTTTTCTATGAATCTTGTGTTCTTATTTCTGAATAACAGAGATGACAAAGAGAGTCATGTTGTTAAGGGCAGTTGTCTTGATGTTTCTGTTGATCTAGCTTTGGAGGTACATCTCACGGGTTACAGAGTATGAGGTCAACAAGTAGAAAAGAATCCTGTGTTTTTCCCTAAATAATCATCAGACATATATCATTTAATGTCATATATACAATCATTTACAAAACATGGTAGATAAGCAATGGTCCTCAGTCAGCACTCCTCTGAGAATGAGAGTTCAGGTTGTCTGCAATGAATGGCTTAGGCCTAAGGAGGAAACACAGAAAGAGTCAGTTGTCACTGCATTAGTGTGAAGCTAGGAAGAGACATGGATACAAAATTCACTCTGAACAAGGGAAAGAGTATGCTATATAAGGACAATCATAAGCAAGAGAGCACTAGAGTAGAACGGATTACAGGAAGATTTGATAACAGCTGGAACCTGGAGAAAGGGAAGGAGTTTTATTGAAAGAATACTAGGCAGGAATATACAGGAATATTCTAGAATTATTCCATAAAATAATAAGATATCTCCCTCTGTCCCTATCTATCTGTCTATATATCTATCTGCCTGTTATCTATCTATCTATCTATCTATCTATCTATCTATCTATCTATCTATCAATCAATCATCTATCTACCTATCATCTATCTATTTATCTATCCATCGCACACACACACACACACAGAAAGAGAGTTGTTGGGAAGTATGAAACTTTTGAGATGATAAGTACAAATGGATGCAAAAAGACAATGTTTATGCATCTTCATAAATAACCTGTATGCATCTTTCAAAAGCACATTACAGAAAGAAATTTCACAAATAATCTTCCCCAGAAAAAGTAGTAAATTATTGCCACATGAGTCAGTGCTAGTAAATACATATGCACACAGAGACAGACAGACAGACAGACAGACACACACACACACAGAGAGAGAGAGAGAGAGAGAGAGAGAGAGGCACACACACATACAAACGCACACATACACACACTGATATCTTCTTGTACTGAATAAAGAGTAATTCACCAGGATGGCAGGGAGTCATAGATCCTAGAGAGGAATCTATGGTACCATTTTGCCAAATTGATGAATCCAACCAGCTTCCAAATTCTTACCCCTATATCCATAAATAAGTTCAACTTGCATGCCCCATCCAAGAAGTTCCTTTTGTTTCAATGGCTGGAGTCCATTGTTGAGAAACATAGCCCATCAAAATGAAGACAACAAATGACTTTGGAGAGCCTTTGACCAGTAGGATATCAATAGCACAACTCTTAAAACTGAGACTTAGGGAACATATCAGAAGAGGGGGTGGGAAGATTAGAAGACCAGATGGGCATGAGAACGGCTGCAAAATAGCATCTTATGGATATGATAGGATTGTTGTACTCATGACCTATCAACAATTGTGGCTGCCTACACAAGGTCACACCAGTAAACAATACAGCATGGATGGGAGGACCCACCCTATTTCAGGAGCTATAGGCAGCCAGTGGCCGCTGAGGGAGGAAGAGTCAGCAGGCAGTTTTATTCAGGGATGAGAACCTTTTATAGTTCATGTCCAAGTGGTCAATGCTACACCCATATCCATGCAGGTAGCATTAACCAAACACTAATTAGACACCGTAGGTCTCACATATATTTTTGATATATATTTATAATTATAGAAAAGTGGACATGAATTTTAGGATAGATGGGGAGACATGAAGGGGTTGAAGGGTAAGGGGTGGATATGATGAAAGAACATCCCATGCCATTCTCAAAAAAAATATAAAAAAATATGTGTAACTATATAATGTAACATAATACATTCATATTATTCTTAAGTTTAAAAATATCATATGTTTGCCTTCATTAATGTTGGCTAGCATACACAGACAAACATAAAGGTAATTTCATTTCATTATTTATGTACATAAATATATCAAGTACACAAAAATTATACATAATGATTGGTTAACAGTAGAAGTTTTATTGATGTTTTGATTTTTTTTTTTTTTTTTTT
>NW_026067976.1:7906431-7944606 GCF_014885135.2 Alexandromys fortis | reverse complement strand
GGGGGGGAGGGGGGGGGGGAGAGGGGGAGAGGAGAGGGAGGAGGGGGGAAAGGGAGACGGAGAGGGTAATGGGAGGCAGGGAGGAGGCGGAAATTTTTTTTCAATAAAAATTATATTTAAAAAAAAAAGATACCCTATCAAAAAAAAAGATTAAACTTATTTATCAATCACATGTCGTTCATTAAATAATTTTGAAAGAAAAACAAAAAAAAACAAGAATCAAAACCTTTTAATCAAAAGCCTTTTAACAATGTGATAAGGATCCTGCCTACAAAAACTATTGCCAACCAGCTAATGAAGTAAGTAAGGAACAAAGGCCCAAGTTTGTCAGTCTTTATCATTCTTTCCCCTGAAAGGGAGCTAGGGCAAGACAATTGGTAAGATGGCAGAGATGTTGCCCATCTTCCTAGGAGAACAGGACACTGGCCAGGTGTGAAGAAGGCTGGTGTGACAGAATCTGCTGTATCTCCTGCTGATGTGATGCAGAATGAACTAGAAGGCCTAGTGAAAAGAGCACACTCTGTGTGTGTGGGGGGGGGAGTCTTGCTGCTGCTCTATGACACCACAGGAAAGTCCTGGAAAAATTAGCCGTAGGGTTTTGTGTGTTGTAATAGAAGTGGCGGAGCTGCATCCCTGGCACCCAGCTGCCCGCACGGTGAGCTTTATCCAAAATAATTACATGGAAGCTGTATTCTTTTAAACACTGCCTGGCCCATTTGTTCTAGCCTCTTATTGGCTAGCTCTTACATATTGATCTAACCCATTTCTAATAATCTGTGTAGCCCATGAGGTGGCTTACCAGGGAAAATCTTAACCTGTGGCTGTGTCGGGTGGGAGAATCATGGCGATTGCCTAATTCGGCTTCTTTCTCCCAGCATTTTGTTCTGTCTACTCCACCTACCTAATTTTCTATCCTATCAGGCCAAGCAGTTTTCTTTATTAGTTAACCAGTGAAAGCAACGGATAAGATACAAGACCCACCTCCATCATTTCCCCTTTTTCTGTTTAAACAAAAAAGAAAGGCTTTAACTTTAACATAGTAAAATTACATATAACAAAACAGTTATCAAGTAAGAATTACAGTTACAATATTTATATCTACTTTATTTTTTATCGTAACTAAGGAAAACTATAACTATCCATTCTTCAACTCCATCATAGACTCCAGAAAGATATAATACTACCTAAGTAAACAAGAAATAAGAAAACTCTAGAAATGACAGAGAAATCTCGCTGTCTGGACAGTCACCCAAAGTTCCTCTGTACTGTGGGGCATTTATCTTTGGCCTACAGGCCCATAGTTTTCAGCAGGCATTTCCATAAAGCAGGAAATTTAAAAGACAGTCAGTTACTATCTGCTGTGTCCTATAGAATGTCTTGCAGACTCTTTACTGAGTCAGTAACCCCCATCTCACCTTTAGGCAAGTTCAGCAGTCCTCTCTCTGTGGGTTCTTTGTGTCCAGTTTTTGCATCAGTCCAGGCAAAAGCAGTTTCTTACCCAAATAGCTATCAAACTCCATAAGGAGCCTCTTTGATGCCCATCTTCCTCTTGAAGTAGCTGGTGCTGCCAGGAGCAGATGTGTCTCATTGCCATGAAAAACCATAAGTTATTAAAATATTTAAAATGTCATATTCTGTAGTTTTTGAAAGATATGAAGAATGTCTATCTAACAAATATATCTGTATATATCTAGAAAATCTAACATGACTACAAGCTTGACTATTATTGATGATTATCCATCAACAACCTATATTTCCTAATTATACATTACATTTTAAAAATGAACTACACAATCACAATACCTTAATCAAGATCAAAAATACATATACATATAACAAAATTGACCTTAAAATCCATACCAATGCAAATTATTCATATCTATATCATATCCCCCTTTAAATGTAAAAGAACATTTATAAACACTATTTGGGAACATGGGCGCAGTTATTTTTCTCCAAGCTGCTTCCTGCTGAATGGGGGCATCGTTAATTAGATCTTTTATGGTATAACCTATGTGCCAGGGTCATTTCAGTTGGCAGTTGAGTGAAGTAATTTTTTGAGGGTGTTCACAGCAACCACAGGAGGGCGTGGTCTATCATACCATATTGGGATAGACGCAATCCATAGGGTCTCATCCTCTGTGAAAACAAAAGAAGACCCTCTCCAAAGCATCATATTTTTAGACCCAAATTCTAAAATCATAATACCCTTATATCCATTGTGGTTTTGCTTGGCAGCCCATGTAATGAAATCTCTCTCTGTACTTAGCTCCTTCACAGTCAAAAAATTTAAAGAAAACACAATGTACATAATCCAGACTCTCTGTGAATTTTTCATTTTTATGTGGCTTATTTTTACTCTATCAGTGTATTTTATTTTGTCTCTTTAAAGACTTTACCCTTTTAACTTTATTTTAAATTCTTTTTTTCTCTCAACTTACGTACACTCATCCAACACCGTGATCCATTTAGTGGTCTTTTATGTCTGAAATCTGTTTTATTGTGAATTTGTAATTTTTTTACTATCCAGGAGCATTTTTTAAACTGTTAAGCAGTTCTTAAAAACTTAAGTTGTACCATGTACAGGTAATATGGTTCCGCCTGTGTCCTGCCCAGTCTAAACCTTAACTGCGCTGTTATTATGGTAATTACAATAGTTCCTGCCTGGGACCAGCACAGTTCAGCATGGCGGAGCTGAGCCCCTCATGCCTCAGAGCCATTTGGTGTCCCTGAGCCACACACAGTTTTAGGCACACAGCAGTCCACATTGCCATCAAGCAAGCCGTAGCAATTTGCTCCAAATGCTCCATTCAAAATCTCTGTCTCCCACAGGAGCCAGACAGAGATCGCAATGGTAGCACAGCCCAGAGCCGGCATTTTAAAACAGCCAGTCCTGCTGTGCTGCTCTATGACACCACAGGAAAGTCCTGGAAAAATTAGCTGTAGGGTTTTGTGTTAATGAATACCATGTTTTCATAGCAAGAGAGTGTCAAAAACACATAACACTTGTTTGCAAAACAGGGTTAGATGTAGGCTTGTTTATTTTTTTAAACAGGCCAAGCAAAGTAGAGATCAGAAAGTAAGAATTTCATCATAACTAAGCTTTCAAATCCATTTAGCTACTACACTGCACTGTAGATCATCTCATTCCTTACCAACCTAGCCAACTTAACTAGATCACTTTCCCGTTTTGCTCTCTGGAAGGCCTGTGGCAGCAATGGCTTTGGTGGCTTCTCAGGTCCTGTACTCCCTTCTCCCCTTGCTAACTCTCACTCCTAATGCATACCCGTACACTCCTAGATTATCGGATGTACAACCAGTTTCCATTGACTCACACCTCGAATCTGGAAGTGAGTCTTAACTGGGAGCCTGATGATACTGGTTCACCCTCCTGTCTCATTCTGTCATTGTCTCAGTAGTCACCAACACAGAGATTTTCCAGAGAGTTGGAATGATTAGGCAATGGGTTATTAAAGCTAAAAGAGACATCAGTAATAACTTAATATATTTTTATAGACTTTTGATGTCAAGGTTCAAAGAGATTAGAAAATTTGTCCAAACCCAGAAGTTTCTAAAGACCCCGTGTGAACACAGGGCATAGATCTAGGCTAGTCTTCTTTCCCCTGTGCCCATGAAGGAGGAGAATGGAATGCCCAACAGCCCCCACAGGAAAGACTTCATCATAGTGCTATCTCCTGATCCTTGTTTTGCTTGAGTTCTCTTTCTGAATGAAGGACAGATCAAACTTCCTTGTGCTAACTACATACATGCTATTCAGCGGGTGTCGTTTGTTTTTATTGAGTTAATAATGTAGTACACAGGGAACTGCACATAGGAAGGAGAAAGACTCAAATGTAATGGGACCAGATAAAAGTAAGACTAGATTATAGTTAACCATTGTTACATTAAAAACTGTAAAGAAAATCAACAGTCATGCCTTCATGGTTAAAAACACTTGGAAAATCCCAATGAATAAAAAAGAGAGAAGTAATGAAAATAGTAGAAGTTATCCTTTTAGAATGCATGAAGACAGAGGGGCAGGATTGAAAAACATTAAATTACTTGGAAGAAAGTATTTAAAATTTTGAACAGCCAAATGGTGGTGGTGCACATCTTTAATCCAAGCACTTGGGAGGCAGAGACAAGAGGATCTCTGTGAGTTCAAAGCCAGCCTGATGAATTTCAGGACATGCTTCAAAGCTACAGAGAAATCCTGTCTCAAAAAAAAAAACCCACACACACACACAAAGAAAAGAAAAATATTGAACAAAGAACAGCGTGTCCAAAATGCAGATGACCATAGCTTCAAGATGGGGTTCTAAAGTTGACCATAGCAGCCAGATGGGGGGGGGGGTCCTTCAAACACTGTATCTGCAAGAAAAAGATTAAAGCTGACTTAACCTTTGACATATGATGGAATGTTTCAAAAAATATATACCACATAATTAGGACAAGAAAACAGAGAACAAGTGATTCAAAAGTCAAGGGCAAGAGTGACCGCAGCACAGAAATACATTGAGGAAAACCTAAACTGGCATAGTTAGAAGCAAAACAGAGCGATCTCTACATCATCAGCCTTCCATAAGAGGCAGAGACAAAAACATGGCACTATAGGTCTTGGTGGATGATGCATGAATCAAAACATGGAGACTGTGGTAGTTGAAATGAAATTGCTCCCATAAGCTTATTGGGAAGGGTCCGATTAGGAGGTGTGACTTTGTTGGAGTAGGTGTGGTCTTGTTGGTGAACGTGTTCCTCTGGGCTTTGAGGACTCCTATGAGACATACCCAGTGTCTCAGTTAACTTCCTGTTGTCTGTAGATCAAAATGTAGGACCCTCAGTTCCTTCCCCAGCACCATGTCTACCTGCGTGCTGCCATGTCTTGCCATTATGATAATGAACTAAATCTCTGAACTCTAAGCCACTCCAATAAAATGTTTTCCTTTATAAGAGCTGCCATGGTCATGGTGGCTCATAGCAATAGAAATTTTAAATAAGACAGAGAACTCTAGCTTACAGATAATATAATTCAGTGATTATTCTATTTGTAAAAGATGAAATAGCAGAACATTTTGCGTGTGTAATAACTATAACTTAGAAAAAGAGGACTGATGTACTTAAATTGAGATTTTTTTCATGGTTTTTGTTGTACTGAAAAAAGATAAGCAATAAGAAATAATCTTTTTTGTTTCTTCATAAAAATTGAAAAACATTAAACAAATAGAAATCTACTTGAAATGGGACTTTTGCTGACACTTAGGAGGACCTGTATAGCATTGATCTGATCTAGCACAGTCATCTTGGCAGTGCTTGGAGGACACCACCTCTGCCCTTGCTCAGAACATGCTACTCTACCATGGTAGGGCCTTGGAGGGTTCAAACATTGTTCTCACCTTTAGCCTATGTTGCTGCTTCTAGACTACTCTACAGATACCTAAGACTCTGCCTGCAGTTTCTTTCTTAAAATCCACTGCCTTTCCTTCTAAACAAGTTCAGGTTTTACCATAAGAGTTCCCTTTCTGGAAGGTGGACTGTAAAAGTACTTGCCTCCAAATGTGACAGAAAGCCACAACGGCTGCAGTGTGTACAGAAATCGTGACAGGTTTCTAGAGCATTGGTGTAGGTCACGGGCTGGTGCAGCAGACACCTCGCGTGCAGGATGGAGCCATGAATGAACCAGAGACCAGATCTCATGCTCACATTCCTCTGTGGAACTCTGAGAAACCTGTGTCTTGTAGGTGTTAACTCAGGCTTCCAGACTCTTGTACAGTATCATATTCAAGACTGGGAGAGAGACCATGTTTAATGGACCATTGTTAGTTTGATTTACAAGTTTAGACACTTGGTATGTGTCCTAGCTTGCAAATTCTTTTCAGCATATGCAAAATCCCTGGAAGAAACGACTACATATTCCTTTTCCAGTATCTTTTAGCTTAAATGACAAGATGCTTTGTGCATGTCCCAAGTCAAACTAAACTGAACTGTTAAAATTAAATAAACTGGAAAGTGCAGTGATCTTATGAAACAGTGGGAATACTTTACCATTCTCACAGAAAACTCTCAGTGGAGTGAATGAGCTGATGTTTGCAAAGACTCCTTGAACCACTTTTGGAAAAGCATGAAGCGAAGACCACGAAGGGATGACTGCTCATTCTAACACTTTTCAGTGTGACAATGGTTAACTATAACCTAGTCTTACTTTAATCTGGCCCCAATCTATTCGAGTCTACCCATTTCCTGCGTGCTGTTCCCAGGACCAGACTCAAACTGAAAGAGACAAGTGTAGACATGTGACGTTGGAGGCAGGTAGAAGGCTGAACATTCCTGAGATTAGATATTCTCACAAATCCCTGCAGCAGGAGACTGCAGCCTGAAGAATGTGGCTGTGATGACATCCTGTGACCTTGTATGTTGGGAAACCTCACTTAGCCTGTGTTTGGAACCCAAGGACAAGGGAGGAAGAACTTTGTGTTGATTTACTCCCGACAAGGAAATCAGTAAAGGTTGCCAGAAGAACTTTAAGTTCGTGGATTTGAACATTGGATCTTTCAGGGAAAGTTTACTTTTTTTATGCTTTATGAAACTATGGCTAATATCTTCTCAATGCAGATTTATACCTTAAAAGAGGATGTGAACTTCTCTTTTCCTATTGCTGAGTATGAACTTTTGATAAATTTTTAATCTATTTTATAGTTTATTTTTAAAAATATTTTTAAAAAACTCACACACGCTGACACTAACCAGACCCAACGTTTCCACATCTCAGTGGACTTGTATGCAGTCAGACTAGCTGTCTGCAATGGGTGCTGTGGAGCTTCACATTGGATTTTACACTCTTATATACTATTGAGTTTGTTTTTGTGCATGCACCCACCACTAGAACAAAAATAAATCTGCGGCACAGTTAGAAACAGAAAAACAATGCATTATACCCTGTTTCATAACTCATGTCCATAACTGTATCCATCCTTCCTCACTCCAATAACTAATCTTTTTTGTTCTCTTTCCCGCTTTCATAGTTTCTTCTTAACAATAATTTAAATTCTATTGCTATTCTTTTTCCTAGAGGCCATTTAATCCTATCACTTCACATGGTGCTCGTCCCATAAATGTCACATTATTCTGTGCTGGTGATCCAGTTTCAGGGAAGTGTGTTTCTGCATCCTGAATCAACTCTGAGAAACAACAGTGTTTTCTCTACTCTTTATCAGTGTTTATTACAAACATAACAAAAATGTATCAGGCCATTTCTTCTTGTACATGTACAATTGATTTTTGTGGTAATTTTGATAACTTAGTTCATATCATTCATTTAAAAAGGATCTTTAAAAACTCGCCAATAGTTTAAATATCTACAAATTAAAATACAATATTAAATACTTTCCCCAAAGTGATTCAAATAATGTTTTGACAATGGGAGTGTTAATGTATTTCTCACTTTCTAATGAGATCACTGTACTTTATCATTCATTTCATTTTTAACATTTTGTTTAATAGTTGACACTATCATACATGTTTATAATGTACTGTAACATATCCTTCCACTGACCTCTTTTATGCCCTTTTATGCCTGGCTCCTAAGCGCCCCTAAAAAGGTTCCTAGTATTTTACATATTTCATTTCTCAGGGTGTGTGTGCATGTCTGCATGTGTGTGCGTGCATATGCGTGCATATCTCATGCAGACAACCATAGCCTGAGTGTGTTCATGATTACATCAGCCATATCTTACCCAGAAGACAGCGCTCCCGTGGACTCCTCTCTACCCTCCATTGTTTACACTCTTTCTTTGGTGTTTCGTGATCTTGGAGGGGTGATATGGATTTCCTTTCATTCAACTTTGACTTCTTCTCAGCACTTTGAGTTTGTATTAACCACTCCTCTCCCACTGCAGAAAGTTTTATCTGGCCAAAATTGTATTGCTTCCCATTCATACACCTCCCTCTTTCTCAGCAAATGGGTGCACTTGACCTACTATGGTCACTAATACAGCTATACTATTACCAGATGAATGAACTATTGGCGAGTTTTAAAAGATCCTTTTTAAATGAATGATATGAACTAAGTTATCAAAATTACCACAAAAATCAATTGTACATGTACAAGAAGAAATGGCCTGATACATTTTTGTTATGTTTGTAATAAACACTGATAAAGAGTAGAGAAGACACATTTACCTTTCACTTTCAGCCCAATCTCATTTATATAACTGGGACTTTGTAATATTTCATGGTAATTCTGATCATTTGTCATCAGGTGATGATCTTAAAATTCTTTTCATATAATTACATTCCTACAAGATTTGCTTAAACAAAGAAATCATTACTCCTGCTGGCAGAGCATTCTAAAAGTCCTCTTACGTTTCCCACTAATTACGGCTTTCCAAAGACTTGAGGGAATAGTGTAAGCTCCCAGCTTCAGCTTCCATGTCTGTAATTGGAGTGGTGGTACCTAACTTACATGGTTATCACAGGCATTAGAGGAGGCGTACACAGGCATCATCCAGTAAACAGCATCACGGTCTTCCTCCCTGTCTCCATACTTTTCCTCAGCAAAACTGTCTCTCTTACAAAGGGGAGAAACTCAGTTCAATTTTAGCCCGTGCCTTGAAGAGTCAATTTGGACTTTCCAGTAAACATTCGTTATTTCTAAATTGATTCCCTTTGCAACTGGTTGGACGATCTAGTTATCTATCCATTTTGGTGAATAAAAAAATGGTTTTTCTTTTGGCTTATTATCCTTCTTTCTGCTTTAGTCAAAAGGAGAAAGACACAGCTTTTTCTTCTACAACAGATGGGAATAGCAATTAGAGGCAGCTATAATCCTGACCCTCAGTAGCAGGCAAGTCCCACTGTGCAGAACTGAAATGGAAGATGACCTGGAAGTCACAGTAAGTGCAAAATTGCCCAAAGCAATCCCCTCTATTAGAAGAAAATCCACCAGGTGTCTGCTCTAAAGTCAACCTGGAAGAGCACCCAGAATTGCTGCTACGTGGTGTTTTCATTTTGTTATATTTAGTTTCAGTAGATGACTGCATTTTGACGCTGCCCTCCCCCACTGTCTATCATTTCCCCAGCAAAGCACTAAGTGCACCTTGAACTACCCAAGTTGTCTTGGCTATGGAATGAAAGTCCTTTCCCAGTCTCTTGAAGGCTGGCATTAATTCCATAAGTGATTTTCTATTGATTGATGACTTTAGCAGACCCTGGGCATTTTTGCTTTCTGAGAGGACTTTCCAGTTATGGGTACATCTGGGAAAGATGGCTTGGAAAGCATCCATGTTCTTTTGTGAAAATTCCTCATCATATTACCATGAAATTATAGGCGTTATTCAGACCCAGTTTGGACATCTGCTAATCTTAGCCAAATAAATTGTATTTTGCGTTGATCACAAATAAAAGATAAGAGCATAATGGTGTTTCTCTTTCCAATGAACAACATTGTGGTTGATTCAGTTGGAGTTTATATTGAATACTGACCTGACCAAGGAGAGAGATCGACATATCATGTCTTCCCACCTGTATCTGTGTGCTAAGCAGGGAGAGGGAGATGTTCCACTCTGGACCTTTCTATATTCTCAACATTTTCAGAAAATGGAACCTAATGTTTTCACCAAGATGGTTTTTATTTTTAAATGTCTTATTGAGGGAGTAGTTAATTTTTTTTCTACATTGATATGCTGTATATTTTGGATCTTTATGTAGAAGTAAAGGAATATGTTTAACTTGTCCGTAATTTAGCCTAACTTCAATAAAAACAATTGGAGAATAAGAATGGTGTATTTACAAGGTCATTTGTATGTGTGCACAGGTGTGCACAGACACATACAAACAGCTTTTCTTTTCTTTTCATTGAAGATTTACTTTTCAGTAAAATTTAAATATTCAGTGCAGTTTTTAAACTATACTCACATACTGCATATTAGACATCCAGAACATTCCATTGTATAATATTTTATACACTGTACAACACTGTATACACCATTTCTAAGCCTCTTCCAGGACCTTGGCAATAAGCATATCTCCTAAAGTTTCTGGGACTTTCATTTCCCTAGATTACAAATATTGCTGAGATAATGTGCTCTTTGTCTTTCTGTCCTGGTTTGTTTCTGTTAACATATGTATATCTACCAGGCTGGCCCCAAACACGAAGAGATGTGTCTGCTTCTGCTGCCTGAGTACTGAGACTAACGACATGTGCCACCATGCTGCTAAAATTTTCTATGTTTAATGCAGAATAAGTTATTGTTTATATAGATATACACTGCATTTTCATAAATCCTTTTACCTGTTGCTAGATATTTATAATATTTCAATAGTATGCAAAATACTAAATAAAAAAAGTGTGGGAAAACTTATTTTTTGACAAGCTGTTTTTGTTTTCTTTAATTTATATGGCTATATTGCTGGACCAAAAGACAGTTTTGATTTTAATTTTGGACAGTTTTTCTGATTATCCATACTGGCTGTACCAATTTACATTTTCAGCAGCAATATGCCAGGATTTCCTTTTCTGCACATCCTTGACAACATTGATCTTTGATAACAGACAATTCGAGCAGACAAGGGCAATCCACAATAAATAATGATGCCCATGGCTTTAGCCAATTTGCAATAATCTGAGTCTTTCTGTGACTGGACCAAACAAATTTGGTTTCTCATATTCTTACTTCTGTTTTTCTAGGATTTTACCATAAAATTTATAACCCTTATTTCATCTTTTTCCCTGATTCTTGGTCCTAAGACAAGTGAATGGCCTGGAGTATTTCTGCTACACAAAGGTTGGGCCTTCCTAGTTTGTAGTTACTATACAGGGTGACAAAATAGGATCCTTTCATGGACACTAATTTGTCATACTTAGTAAAGCCAGAGACAGAAAACAATCGCCTCTTTCTGAACAGCAACATTTTCTGAGCCAATTACACCCAGAGGACCACGGTTCCAGGAGAGGAGCTGGGAACTGTCCTGCAACTCAAATGTCCCCGCTGTTTTTGTAAGATGTAAAAGGAGCGCCAGGGCTGCGTCCCCAGTACCCGGCCACCAGCATGGCTAGCTTATGCCCAAAATAAGTACACGGAAACTGTATTCTTTTAAACACTACCTGGCCTGTTATCTGTAGCCTCTTATTGGCTAGCTCTTACATATTAATCTAACCCATTTCTAATAATCTGTGTAGCCCACGAGCTGGCTTACCAGGAATGTTCTTAACCTGCATCTGCCTGGAGTGGGAGAATCATGGCGACTCCTTGACTCAGCTTCTTTCTCCCAGCATCCTGTTCTGTTTTCTACCTAAGGGTTGGCCTATCAAATGGGCCTAGGTAGTTTCTTTATTAGTAAGAAATCACTCCCACATCAGTAAGAAAAGGTCACTTTCCTATTGTCTGTTTCCCATACTGGGGGTTGATCCTGAGACCCTCATGCTGGCTGAGTATTATACCACTGAGCTTTATGTCAACCTGATGTTACCTTTTACCTTAAGATAGGGTCTCACTAACTTATCCAAGTTCCTCTTGGCACTTTGCATCCCAAGCAGTCCTTGAACTTGCAATTCTCTTTCCTCAGCCTCCCATAGAGCTATAATTATAAGCCTATCTCACTGGCCCTGACAGTAACCAAGTTTATTGGAAAACAGAAGTGCCCATTTATTTACTTGATGCCCATGGTTTGTTCTCTTGCCACAGAATGCTATTGGTTGAGAGATTAAATGGAACACAAGCTCAGAATAGTTAATAGGCCTTTATTTCAAAACGCCAGACCTCTAACCTAATGTATAGATGCCTATTTAATTAAATTATTTTGAAGCATGTATAAGTCATAAAATATATTTTAAAAATCTATAAAAAGAAGTGACCATCCAGAGACTAGACTGTCTTACTAAGTCAATATTCCAGGGTCCATATGCAAATGAAAAAAAGGACTCAAGGAGCTTTGGCAGCAGTGCCTGCTGTTTGTGATCATAGTGGTAAGCAAGTGGCTGTCCCTTAGTCTACAGGACTGCTTACCTCAAGGAAATGCTCTTGGCTTCAGCCATTCTGACAGATAAACACGTAGTCTCACTTCCCAATAACCAGATTGCCTGGAGAAAAAAACAGAACAATCCTTGGAAACAAAAAGAATGTTTTATTTTAAAATTTATCTATATTTTACTATCTATTCCTTTAAGTGGCTTCAGAGATATTTAAAGTATTGGAGCAGACTGAGAATCCAACTTAAGAAAAAAAAATACCCCACAAACCCAGCATGTTAGAAGTTCAAAAGGTCTGCTGCTCAGTCACTATTAATCTCTCTATACATATTTTATTTGACCTTCTGTAAATATTGTTATTGTAAAGTGCTTTGGACAGGCTAATGGATTGTAATGTTTTGTTAATGGAAACAAAGACAATACTGCAGAAGGCAAACACAAGATGGGAAGAGGGGTGGGGTGAAATGAAGGAAGAAGACAGGGCAGGGTCTGAGTTGTCTAGGCGAGGTGAGACTGGGACAGATATTGCTTGCAGCTGACTTCTTCATTAGCAGACCTGGAGGACTGCCAGAACATTGGAAAGATATGGCTAGTCTTGGGAAGATCATCAACCCATCATGTTCCTCCTCTCCTCTCCTCTCCTCTCCTCTCCTCTCCTCCCCTCCCCTCCCCTCCCCTCCCCTCCCCTCCCCTCCCCTCCCCTCCCTTCCCCTCTCTCAGCTTAAAAAGCAAGGCAAGCACAGTGATGTTATTTTTCTCAGCATACTGCTCTTGTTCCCTTAGAAGGTTGTTATGCAAGTCTCGTTTGGGTTTGGATAATCAGAATAACTTTAACCGTAGATTTGGTGTCCCTGCAATGAGATTGTGTTCCTCTACGGTGGATGCGCCCAACAGGTTGCCTTCAAGGATGTAGGTACCCACCTCCCTACATCTCCTCACACTTCGGCAGCCCGGCAAAGCTGTTCCCTGGGGATTTCCGAGGTGCTATCTGTGTCCTGTGGACTCCTTTACTGCTTTATTAAAGAGGGACATTGTTGGGACTGGAGGGTGCATTTCTCCCTCCCTTTCCCACCGTTCTGTCTTCCTCCTTTTCTCTCACTTCCTCTTTTGTTGTTGTTATTGTGATTCCCACAGCAAAATTCTGCCCCCAGGACTGTCTGGAGTCCACACTGGCTGCTCTGCCCATGGTGCAGGTGTGCCGGAGCCCTCCTCTGCACGGTCGCCACAGCAACCCGCCACTCTAATCTGCTGAATATGAAAAGAAGAAACAGAAAGAGAAAAGCCATCCACCCCCTTCTGCTCCATCCATGAGTCCAAAAGAAGGATAACGTCTCCAGGCATTCCTGATAATCCCCCAGCCATTGCCCTGGCAACAGTCACAGGGAGCTGGCACGGCCTGTGGAGAAAGCAGTCCCTGTCTCTAGCTCCGGCAGACTCCTCCTCCTCTTCTCCCACCCTGATCTCCTAATAGCCCCTAACAATGGTGCACCCCACTTTTGGCCCACTGCCTCATGCCCTCTAGCCTGCCAGTGGGTCCTTGACACAAAGGGACGAAACCCACACATTTTTCTCCTAATGACAGCGAAAGGATCCTTGCATGCCCACATGCTCTTCTGCGTGTGTACAGATGTGAATACAGACGTGGAAGAGTGTGCCTGTGTATAGATTTAATGAACTCTTCACCCCTAGTCACCCTGCAGATGAACTGTGTTTACATGCTGAATGGAGAAACCGAGACTATTTCTTATCAAAGCCAAGAGCTTGGAAAAGCCGCCCCTTGCAACTTGCGTTCTCTCAGCTGTGCGGGCTGAGGAGGTCTGCAGAGCCCTTTGCTCTGAGCCTCGTACCCAGCAGTGAAAGCTCTCATTTGTCTTAAGGCCGTCATGTTGATGCAGCTGGCTCTGACACTGCTTACCTCAGCAATTTTTTTTTTTTTTTTTTTGAAAGACAGAAGGCTTCCTTGTGATCCCAGCCTTTTCCTATCAAATGACACTCAGTCAGGGTTTGGGTGACTTATTTACTGGCACTAGACCAGTAAAAACAAAAATGAACGTTCACAACTAATAAATCCTCATGCTTAGATAGCTAGAGCAACAGCAGTGGGATCCCACCAGGATGCTCAGCTGCTACCTCAGGGTCCCAGGCTGTGGAGAACCTAGGAAGTCAGGGGAGGAAAGGGGACTAAGTCAAGGGGCAGAGGAATTCCATAGTGTGGGTTTGGGATGGTCAGAACCTTTCATCTTAAGTTTACGACGTGCTTTTCTGGTTGGGGATTCGAGTGGCAGAAACAAGGTAAGCGGCGTTTGCGTCACGGGGATGAGACAGCTAAGCTTGCACCTTGACCTTCCTTTCTTGAAAATCAAACCACACCCATCCTCAGCAAGATGAAAGAGGCCAGCACAAGGTTCTGGACAGCGCAATCCCAGCTTTTCAGAGAGCAGAAAGGAGCTGCTTTTATAAGGGGGCACGAGGTCAGGAATGTTTAGCAAACGAAGTGAATGTCATGGACGCCCAGCAAACTCTTTAAGGACTCTCCTTCTCCCAGGCCCTTGTGCAAAGTGAGGCCACCTCAGTAAGGCAGGGCCACACTTTGGTTTGTTTCAGAATTGGTCTGTTGTACAAAAGCATATTTTTGTCTTAATTCCAGAAGAATCCTAAAATATTGAGTTCTTTACTTCTTTGACAGCCTCTAATTCACTGACTGTCCACCCTCCTTTTATGGTTAGCTCTGTTAAGACAGTTGTCATTGTGAAACAGTGGAAATCTTCCTCATAGGATTCAATCTGAGGGCAAAAATAGAGATAAAAAGCTGGGATTTTTTTTAAAACTGTAACTCAAACGATCTTTCTACATGTTGCTGGACAGTTGACTTTTTAGAAAGGTGACTGCCATTGGTTTCCTTCTTCCCTGCTCATTTGGGCTGGTTTCCTGACTGAGAGCCTACCGCTTACTAATGACATTTAGGACATAGCCACCCCATGGTTCTACTTGTTTGTACAATGCCTTTGTCCTGTGTTGTTGCCACCGTCGTAGAGTTTGGCTGTGATATCACCTGAGTACAAGAAAAATACCTATCATCACGGTGGACAACGTGAGCGATGTTTTCCCAGAACATCCAATAAAAAGGCTTATTAAAACTCTTTCAGAGCTCTGCAAAATTATAATTTTTGAAAGTTCTGGCAGTGCCACGCTATAAACCTGGCTAAGTTAGACTAGATCAACCAAATGGGCACAGATTTCTAGTTCAGTCATCTTAAAGCCTTTAGAATGCGTGTTTTTCACCAATGAAGGAGCTGTTCCGAATGCTTTCATAAGTTCTCAGGGGTGTAATATAATCTCTCTGTGACTGAACATAAACACACCCCTTGCCCTCTGTGTGTGTATGCACACGTGTGTATGTGTGTGTATAAATGCATGTGTGTTTGGTGCACACATATGAATATGCACACCCATGTGTAGGCTTGCAGGATCCAGAGAAGGCTTTCACATGTCTTCCTTTATCATGTTATGCCTTGTTCTGAGACAGGGACTCTTAGTAAACAGAAAGCTTGCCGTTGTTACTAGGCAGGCTGGCTAGTGAGCTGTCAGAGTGGCCCTATTTCTATTCCCCCTGCCAGGCATTTTACCTGGGTGCTGGGATTCAATTCAGATCCTCATGTTCACAGAGCACTCACTCCTAACCACGAAGCCATCGCCCCAGTTCCTGGGATCAATGATTTTCAGAATGTGGAAGTACTTAGAAAATGAGCTATCATGAACTCAAGTAATCTTCACAACTTAAATAAGTCCTCTGCTCCTCAATGTGATTCCACTTCGTTCATTATTTTGTCAAGGTTGTAAGGTGCCTAATATATGTTCCTATATTCATAAGTGAGGAGAGAGATGCATAGTATTTAATTTACAGTTTTCACTGTGTGCTTACTTTAACTGAGATGCTACTTTAGCATTTCCAGAGTGTTCACTCAAGTGTTGCAACAGCTCTGGAAGGCCAATAGGAAGCTTTGTCCTATATGGCAGAAAAGGAATCAAGGTGCGCCCGATGATGTTACTCATCCCAAACCGCATGTTACAGTATTTATAATGAAATGCTTAAAAAATGCATGCCTTTCTTGTGTTTACAAGTTACAGAGTTTAGCATTTTCATCACACAGTCAAGCATCACAAGTCTTCCAAGAGGAAAAGAGAGAGGTTTTAATGGGGGGATTTCAGAGCTCAGGAGAAAGCCTGAAATTGTGTCCAGCTTCTCTGGGTTTCCAAGAACTCTAATTTAGGTTGTGGTCAAGATCTTCCAACTAAGATGCTTTTAAGAATTCCTGTTTGCAATGTCATTCATATGCCCTTCAACTTTGTTGGTTTATATTGTTTGAAAGTTAAATAAGCTTATTCCTAAAGTATGCATAAGAGCAGTTTTAGAGAAACATAAATGTTATTTGGCACGCTTTTTTCTTTTAAAAAATTGATTTTAAATATTTTTAAAATGTTTCAAATAAAAAGTCACACAGAGGGGCTGGAGAGATGGTTCAGTGGTGAAGAGTACTGCTTGCTCTTCCAGAGGACCCAGGTTCAAATCCCAGCACCCACATGGCAGCTCACAACTGTCTGGAACTCCAGTTCCAGTTCCCTCACACAGACATACATGCAGGCAATACATCAAAGTACATAAAATAAAAATAAATTAAAAAAAAGTCACACAGAGAAATTAGTTAACAGATCCAAAGACTATATAACTAGGCCAAAATCTACACAGTTAGACAAGTAGCCATAGGCAAGCTGTGTAGCTTCACACTGGATTTTATACTTTCGCCCATCAAATATACTTTATGTGCATATCCACCACCAAAAGTAAATATTCAAGAAAGATTCCAAAGTAGAGAAACAGCGCTATGGACTTTTTCATAACTTGTGCCCTTGCCTGCATTTGCTCTTCTTCATCTCCTAATACTTGGCAAATCTTGTGCCCTCTTCCACATATTATCATATATCCACATATGTATTTGCTTACACATGTATTTGAGGCTAGATTTTACATATGAGGAAGAACATGTGAATTTTTTTCTCCTAAGACTGCATGATGGTGTTTAATATCATACATTTTAATCCATCCATTTTCCTGAAATTTTGTTCCTTGATTTCATTTTTCTTTGAACCTGAATATATATACATGCATATTCTATCTGTATATATCTATCTATATCTCTCTACATATCTATATATATATATATATAGAGAGAGAGAGACATATATATATAGAGAGAGAAAATTTTCATTAGTCATCCTAATTGCTAATGGACAATTAGTAACCATTATTCACTGTTGGTAAGGGTGCTAATTAATACAGCCATTATGGAAGTCAGTTTGGAGATTTCTCAAGAAAAAACATTAAAAATAGAGCCACCATATGATCCTGTTATTTCGCTCTCGGGCATACACCCAGGGAACTCCACACTCTGTCATGAAAATATTTTTAACCTCCAAACTTATTGCTACTTTATTCAGTATAGCAAAGAATTGGAATCAACCTAGTTGTCCACCAACTGATGAATGGTACATTTTAAAAACAATTTGGAGCTATGTAATAATCGGATAAAGGGTTATACATAGAGTTGTGCTAGAGACTATGAAGAAAATTTTTCTGGCTTTGATTGAGCTGCAGGGAGAAGACGACAGTGGCATTAAATGAGTTCCCTCTCGAGTAGGTAGCGCTTCAGTCTTATGTGGCTGTCACAGGCAGGCTGTGATGAAAAGACCCGTTCAATAGCAAAGGAAAGCTATGGTGGAATCATGCACACAGTTCATTTAGGAGATAATGTCTCTACCAATGCAACAGATCACCAAAGAGATAAAGTGTTGTGGCAGATGTGGCAGGTATCCAATGTAGATGTCATTGCCACAGCCGGGTGAGATGCCACTGTGGAGGTTGCTGAAGAGGTAAGGAAATCAGAAATGCAACATTTAAAGATACTTAGGATGCAGAATCCATAGAACATTGTCCCTCGCTGAGTCACACATAGAACTTCCCGAGAGAGGAAATGAGACCTAGGTTTAGGACGGACAACTGCTATAGGGTGACATTCAGGATGACAAAGATATTTGGGAGAGAGGAATTGAGCTCATAGTGGAGCAAAGAAGTCAGGACCACGAGGGGTGCACCCACCCACGGAGACAGTGGGGCTGATCTATTGTGAGCTCACCAAGGCCAGCTGGACTGCGACTGAAAAACCATGGGATAAAACCGGACTCTCTGACTATGGCGGACAATGAGGGCTGCTGAGAAGCCAAGGACAATGCCACTGGGTTTTGATCCTACTTCATGTTCTGGCTTTGTGGGAGCCTAGCCAGTTTGGATGTTCACCTTCCTAGACCAGGATGGAGCGGGGAGGACTTTGGACTTTCCACAGGGCAGGGAACCCTGACTGCCCCTCAGACTGGAGAGGGAGTGGGAGAGGAGTGGGGGGAGGGGGAGAGGAGAGGGAGGTGGGGGGAAAAGGGAAACGGGGAGGGAATGGGAGGCAGGGAGGAGGCAGAAATTTTTTTTCAATAAAAAATTATATTTAAAAAAAAAAAAAAGAGAAGAATCACCCAGACCACTCAATGGAAGGCCAGTCTGAGTCCCAGGAAGAGAGATTTTGTGTTCATGAATGAAAGAAATTATTTTATGAGTTAAGATGGAAGCATCAAGGGAGAACAGAGACAGAGAGGAAAACATGGGGGGTGTGGAAGAACATGGGAAACAAAAAAAAAAAAAGCAAGCAAGCAAATAGACAAAACAACCGATGAATAAAGCCGGGATAATATTTTAAAACCAGACTAAAAAGCCTTTTTCTTACCTCAGGAATATTATTTCCTTGTTTCTTCCTCAGAGCTAATCTCTGTTTTGAAATCATCAAACAATTCATTGCTAGTGATGGTCCTAAAAGTTCACCGCACACACACACACACACACACAAACAAATAAAACAAAAACCCACAATGACATCATGGCACTGTCAAGCTTTTGAAACATAACTATCCAACTCCGTAGAGGTCTTCAAGAACCTTCTGTTGCCTGAAAGCTGTGGGTACTGTCAATACCAGATTAACAAGCACCATTTCATGCATAGTCTTGCTCTGCACAGGGCTAAGCACTGATGTCCCTGAGGAAGGGACATTATGATTCCCAGTCAAATCCTTGTTTTAAAGTTGCTTTCTAGAAACAGAGGAGCCCTCTTCTGTTTCTTTACGTTTCTTATTCAGCTGTTACGGGGTGGGGAGGAGGCATTTAGGCAACTGAGGAGGGACACATCTGGGACACTACACTTTGCTCACACCTGTTTAGCAGTCAGGAGACTGTGAACTACAGGAGTAAATAAGTAGCCGTGCAGCCTCCGAGTGACTCAAGTGAGGAGGGACAGACCGACAAAACCAGAGTGCTGATTAGACTGTTCCACCTAAGGAAAGGATGGCGAAGTGAGCCACCTTCCCAGCATTTATTTGATTTCCCCTCGCTGTTATTAACGCTGGTAGTTGTTTGTACTGTGCTAAAGCTCTCCCTTTGAACAGACCCTTAAGATACTTTTCTTGATTTTGTGGCTGGACAAGAAACAAAGCATTGGCCCTGGAACAAAAATATGTGTGATCTTTAATTGGACTTTATAAATAGGCCATTACCTGGGAGTGGCGCAGGCGAATGTACACTAGGAGGGAAATCGGATAAGCCCCCCTATGCCTTCATAGACAAGGATGTTAGGGATCTGTGGAAGACGTTAGAGTGGTGCCAACTCAGGTCTCTTGAATAGTAAGATAATGGTACCTAATGGGGATGATTCCACTGCCGACGAGATAGCCAACATTATTTGGAGACATTTAGGGTTGTCATACTTGGGGAGACTGGTAGGTGGAGACCTGGGCTGCTGCCAAGCACCCTAGAATGCAAAAACTACAAAGAACTAAGTTGCCTAAAAATTTTCATAATGTTGAGGTTGGAAATTGCCTTCAAGTCGAAAAGACAATGAACCCATGGATTGATGCTGGCACTTGCAGAAGAAAGAGACAGGCTTCTTGTCCTATTTCTCAGTGGCAGACAACTCCTTCAAGAATCATCACTCATGGAATCAGAGATGGATGGTGAATAAAGGTGTCATCCCTGTGTGCTCATTGTAGCTCACTTCATCACAACTGAGGGTAGCCATACTTCCTCTGACTTCCCACAGAGCATCTGAAGCAGTGGTGAATCTTCACTGGGAGACTGATGCTTTCCTTGTAGAGAGAGTGCCTAGGAAAGTTGTGGGGTCACAAGACCAGTGATTTTGTACATGAGTAAAGTGCTAGAGAGTCCCCCTAAAAATGACTACTCACCAAATATATAACAACAGACTCAGAAAACCTGGTCTGGGGTGTAAAAGGAGCTGGCATGCAGCAGGAACTACTCAAAAGATAACGACCTATGCTTGTCTATTACAAGGAAGTCACCAGCAGAACACTTAACCAGAGTGCAGTCTCTCATTGCTGCTACGTTGGTGTCCACTGCACTCCACACACTGCTAAACCTATGAAAAAGAAACTGTGAGGTACACTGTCAGCATGCCTAGAGAGACCCAAATGTACCATGACACCCAAAAGACATGTGGCATTTCTTGCTAGCAGGATAAAGCAAGCCGCATCTGTTATGGACTTGGTCGCCTTTCCTTCACATCACCCAGAAGACTAACACATGGACTTTAAGATATTGGAGCCAGAAGCCAGTCCTGGAGAATGTTCGGCAGAGTGCTTTTCACTGTAGGACTTACATGCCTGGTTGAGCAAAATAAGAAATTTATTGCGTAAATACAGATGTAAATGTCATTAAATTCTAAAAGTGATGATGGATATGTTAATTAGTTTAATTGTACTGATCGCTTCACAGTGTATTTACATATTCAAATGTCACATTGTAAACCTTAAACATCCATGTTTGCTAGATATGCCTCAGTAAATCTTGGGAGAAATGGCATTAAATTAGTAGTGAAAAAATTAATATACCCAGTTCTCTTTGATTTTTCTGATTA
Organism: Alexandromys fortis; assembly: GCF_014885135.2. NCBI lineage: Eukaryota > Metazoa > Chordata > Mammalia > Rodentia > Cricetidae > Alexandromys > Alexandromys fortis. The sequence continues at coordinate 7,923,621 of NW_026067976.1, read as the reverse complement.
TGAACTAGTTTCAATATGAAATAGCAATAAAGAAATTAAAAGCCAAAGGGCTAGGCTGGATGTACATTCTGACTCTGCTACTTATAAGCTACCTCTGAGCCATCCTTGACGGAAGAACGTGAACAGAATAGATCGAGTTATCATCCCATTGCATTTTTGTTCTCATTAAATTTACTGAGATGTAATTGACACAAAGTAGTCAAGCAGTAAGCTTTAACAGATCCATACACTGACGTCTTTGTTGCTTTCCCGTTGTGAACAAAGTACCCTGATAAAAATAAAGCTTAAGGGAAAAAGAGTTTATTTGCCTTACAATTTAAGGTGACAATGTATGGCTGCAGGGTTGTCAATATCGCAGGACCATGAAACAGCTAGTCACTTTACATCCACAGTCAAGAGCCGAGAGCAATGGATTAATGCATGTATTCCTGTGCTCAGCTCACCTTCCCTATTTTTATATAGTCTAGGATCCCAATCCTGGACAATGCTGCCACCACAATGGGCACATCCTGCTGTGGAATAATCCCTTTGCACACAGCGAAGATTTGTCACTGTGATTGGTTTAATAAAGAAGCTGACTGGCCAATAGCTGAACAGGATAAGGTTATGCAAGAGAACCAGACTAAGGACACCAAGAAGAAGAAGGGTGGAGTCAGAGGAGTCAAGAGAGACACAGACAGAAGCAAGATAGCTGTGCCACATTGAAAGAGGGACTGACATTTGGCATAGGGTAGATAAGAAGTATGGGTTAATTTAAAATGTAAAAGTTAACTAGTAACAAGGCTGAGCTATAGGCCAAGCATTTTAAGACTCTGTGTTCGTTATTTAGGAAATAGCGAGAGGGAAAGAAAAAGTCCGCCAACAATATCCTCCCACTTCAGTTCATGCAATCAACTAATCCCTGACAGAGCTGTCTCTCCTTCCAGATGACTCTAGACTGGGTCAGGTTGACAATTAACCTATCACTAATAAAGATAACGAAAATATGATTCCTATAATTCACCTGCATCCGTTTGGGATTTTGTGATGAAGTACCAATACAAATCTTTGTTCCCCCATCATCAGAATGTTTCTTAAATACGTTTTTAGTGATTCTTTCTATACGTCCTTTTTTAAAGTTAGATATTATTTTCAAGTATGTTCTCCCAGTCTTTGGCATATATTTTCAACCTTTAAATATACATATTTTTAAAAACAGAAGTTTTTAATTTTGATAACTCAAATTTGTAAAGCTTTTTTCTTCCTTTTTTGGTGTCACATGTCAGAAGAATTATCCAAACTTATGTTCACAAAAATTTCCCCCATTTTTTTTTCTGTTGTTGTGAGAGTAGAGCTGATGTAATCAACCTAAAATGAGAAATATCTTTTTGGCTCACAGTTTCGGAGTTTCAGTCTATGCTGCTTGACTTCATTACTTTTGGAACTGTGATAAGGCAAGCCATCATAGCCGAAGTGTGGAAGAGGAGGTCTGTTCAGGTTTTGAAGGTCAGGGAGCAGAAGGAGAGAAGAAGCAGAAGTTCCACAATCTGATTCGGGGCAAGACCCCAGTGACACAACTTCCTTTCCTTGGGCTTTATTTTTACAAGGCCCATAATCTCTCAATAGTATCACAGGCTAATGATGAAACATTAGACATGTGAGCTTTGGGGGTGCACAATACATGCAGCATTTCTGGACTCTGCTCTGGGTATTTGTTAATACAACCTCTTTTTAAAATAATAGTGTCTTTATTATTAAATATTCCTGACAAATTTGGAATTCAAATAGCACAAAATAGCCATGTCTAATCTTTTAAATTTGTCTATCCCATGAACCTTGCATTTCTATATGAATTTATAACCAGTTTTTATTTGCACACAGAAAAATTCTTTATCTTGATGGAGATTTTCTTGAAGACATAGATCAATTTGACAAGATGAAATTGATAACGTGTCCAAGCTCATCTGTGCAGTATAAATTACTGTGTTCTTTCCTTCATGTTCTTATTATAGGATTCCTAAGAGCAATTTTGTCTACAACACCCAGAATTAAGTGTGGTGTGTGGTCCTCTAGCATCCCTTCATAGACTAACCACAATACATAAGATGAAAACCCTCAAACCTTCGTGTCTTTCAGTGCATATTCCTGCCTGGTAACAACTTCCTTTTTAAAAGCCTAAGGATCACTGTATTCAATTCCTTGAACCCCCTTCATGCTCACACCGGACCCATTTTCTAAACACCCCACGTTCTTTTGGGCCTTGTGCCATCTCTCTATACTGTCACTGCTCCTTACAATTGGTCTTTTTCTCTTTTTCACAATTCAACTCATCCTTCCAGACATCCATCAGTTGTCTCATGACTTGAAGGCATTGTATTGACAGCTTGTTGTTCTGCTACGTTTTAGTAGGATGTTTATTATACTGCAATTATATATTTGCATGCCTCTTTTTTTTTCTTTTTTCTGTACCTGTTTTCCAGAAGAATATATGACTCTTTTCTCTTTTGCAGAAATATTACTTTTTGTACAACATCATGTTCATGCTATTCATAGAATCAAAAAAAAATAGTTTGTGCTTACTGAATTTATATTGATAAGTAAGCAAAGTTTCATCCCATATATTACAATTAAAATATATTTTTGATAAGAAAACATAATTGCTATTTGTATAAGGACTGTCATTTTAAAAACAAATTCAAAAATATTTCTATTTTGGTAGTTGATGTGACTTTTGCCACTGAGGCTTTAGCTTGAATAGTAATACTTTGAGACAATAAAAACTCTTAAATTCTACCCAGCACGGAAATAGAACCAAGACAGAACCAGGAAAGCATCTGGCATCAGGCTAAGAGGGGAACCCTCTCTTCTGCTCTTTTGGCAGCAAAGGCCAGCTCAGACAAGAGGCAGCTCAGCAATAGCTTTCCCTAAGGTTTTGCCAAAGAAGCCCTTAGCAAGATAATGGGCTATTTGTTAGGGAACTGCTGAGGGATATGAGTGCAACCCAAAGGAGGCACTCAAATAATTCTCTGCAACCTCAGTGGGCCACCACAAGTCCCCATGGCCAGGAAAAGAGTGTTTTCAGTCTGTGGAAACAACCCCTAGCCAAAGGTAAGAGTCTCTCCAGGGAAGAGTCAGTGGAAATACCTCTTTTCTGTGCAGGAGAGTTCAGCTGATATGTGTTTGTGGTTTACCTAAAGGTGAGGAAATTCTACTTAGGACCCGAATACTAAATAATTAGCTTTCCCAGTGGTAACTTTAGAGTTAGACCAAAATGTTTACCATAAAGAATATGGCATGCTGTTTTGACAAGAGAATTTTCCCTAATTCAGCTCTAGAAAAATTATCTTCAATCCAGATGTGAGCAAAAATAAATTGAGAACATAAAATATTTTAAGTCTAGTCCCATGATAGGCCAAGCTCAATATTATGGTGAACCAGGGTCCCTCTTTGGAGTAAAGCATTTTCCTGCGTGAAGTAAATAACTTCTTCCTAAGCATGAAATGTTGCTCTCGAGGGGGTATTTCAGTTGCCTGAAGTTTCTGTAAGATTGAGATTGTTTGGGCCAAATTTGACTGGAATCTTGTTTCTTTTTCCATCTCCCAGGCTCTAGTCTAAATAACATTTAGTCAGTGCTTTCAGGAAAATAAAAAAGTCCTGTTCAATTTGATTCTTTGTGAATTCAGATGATTTCACTAGAACAAAGGGAAACCAAAGGAAGAAAGAAGGTTCTGTTTTTTGACATCGTGAAGACTTGAGAGGTCTGTGTGAAAAATACTCAAACGTTGAAACAGAGATTATGAAAAGAAGGTTTGGCAGGTATTTTAACACCCAAGAAGTTTGAGAGCCTTTCTATCTAGTGTTTATTCCTGGCAGAGAAGACAAAATCTGAAGAGTGAATGAACATTAGCAGTTGCTGGCAAGACCCCACTGCTGAAGACACTCATCAGCCCCCGGAGCAAACTTCTTCTGCTCACCCTTCACAAAGGGAGGCAAGAGTTTCAACTGGAACCTGAGTATGTATGATGGACAAATCACTAAATTAACTAAATAGTCAAATTAAAATAAGTACTTTTTTAAAAAAATGTATTTTATGTGTATGAATGTTTGCCTGCATGTATGGCTGTTCACGATGTAAGTGCCTGGTGATCAAGGAGGCCAGGAGAGGGCTTACAGACCCGAAAAGGAATTGCAGATGTTTGTGAGCCTTCTGGTGGATGCTAAGAACCGAATCTAGATCTTCTGCAGGAGCAGTAAGCACCCTTAACCTCATAGTCTTCTCTCCAGCTCCCATAAAGTGCATTTTAAAAAGATATTACATGCATGAATGTAATGGGGGAGGCAGGCTACAGAATCACAATCCTCCAACTGTAATCAGCACAATAATACAGAAACCTAAGGAAATATCTTGCTTTTCTCCCAGAAGTAGAAAGCCCTCAAATTGTCATTTTCCATGTTTTAATAGATACAGAAAATCTCAAAATAAAATGTAAAGGTCTAAAGTTTGAAGCTTAAGAAAACAATATTAATAATATTCATTTATTCAAATTATTTTTATTCTATTTTTGTATACCTTATTTTTCAGTCATTGGGAGATATAGAAGTGATGTGGGAGGTCCTTCTGTCTATGTGTTGCTTTTATTGGTTAATGAATAAAGAAACTGACTTGGCCTGATAGGGCAGAGTAGAGCTAGGTGGGGAAAACTAAAGTGAATGCTGGGAAGGAGAAACCACAGCCAGAGACAGACATGCTTAAGCTTTGCTGGTAAACCACAGCCACGTGGCAATACACAGATTAATGGAGATGGGTTAATTTAAAATATGAGTTAACCAGAAATATGCTTAACCTGTTGGCCAAACAGTATTGCAAATAATATGTTTTCTGTGTTACTATTTCAGGGCTGAGCAGCTGGGAACAAACAAGCTGCCTCCTACAACGTAGTAGGTTCTTATTTTAAATCACTGGTTGTGTATAATCTTGCCAGTTTTGCTTTAGGAAAAGGGAATCAGGACTAAAAGGGAAAAAGGACTAAGTGGGGGTAAGGGTAGGGTAAAGGCTTTTTAAGCACCTTGTTGAAACATACTCCTGTAGAGGGTTTCTATAACACATACACACATACATATAAATATACATAGAGTTTAAGTTGATCTACCTTATAATGAGAGAGGGAGCAGTGCACCCTCTTAGATACCATAGGTTATCAAATAAAATTCCAGGGCCAGGTATGTGTTAAGTATTTTGGAGTCGTTGCTAAGTGGAATCCTATAGACCTCCATAAGCAAGATATGCTCTTAACTTTGCTCACGGTTAACTTTCAGCAATGGTATTGCTGAAGGCATCACATTCTTGACTCAGGTGACATGATGAAATCAAGCTGGTGTGGACCTGGGAGCTTCACCCCTCTGGCTAGGCTTCACATTGCTAGAAGGTGCTATGCAAGTTACCAGAGGAGAAAAGGAATCATTTTTCCGACTCTGCTGTGAACTTTGTGAGATACAAAGGCAAACAGGTTGGCAACACTCCTGCAGTAGTGGCAAGAATGTTATGGGAGTAACCAGCTCTTTCTGATTGGATTTAAGCTCTGCTCTATAATTCAGAATTCTTGCTTCTCTCAAATTATAAAGAAATATTTGCATACTGACTATTTTTCTACTCTATTTACATGTAACTATAGTCTAGTTACTTTATTTCTCTTATTCTTTATACCTTAAGAAAAATTATTGTTTTACACATGATAAATTTATCAATTTTTGCCTATTATTATGATCATTATTATTATTTATTCCACTTCTTCTAGTTTAGTTTTATCCTTTTAATTCTTTTTAGGTCTAACTTATTAGGAATAAATAATTTAAATGTCTCATTGTATAAATATTTTATATTTTTACTATACCTGAATGATCATTTTCTTGACTATAATACTTATATATTCTATCAATTCTTTTTTATCTTTCCTATTAGAATTTCTACTGGCTGTGTGTAGTATTTTTTATCACCCGTTTTGTCTCTTCTCTTTTGAAAGTCCTGCTTTCAAAAATACAGATTTTTTTTTATTAATTCTCATTAAGTTACTAATTTTGAACATAAGCATTGAGCATTTTACAGTCATGTAAGCAGAATACAAGCATAGATTTCCACAGTTCTCTAAAGTCCCTGACCACGGCACCTTCACAGTCAGAACCTCCCTTCTAACAAATCAACAGCTGTGTGTGTGTTTTGCTTTGAAGTTTCGCCTTTTCCAGAATATAAAGTGGCATCTTGAAATAGGTGTTTGTGTACAATTTTCCCCCGAATAATGTTGTTGAGACCCATGCTTATTGCATTTCCTGACAATTTCTTTTCTCTGTGGAGTGTTATGCCTCACTATGTCACAATTTGTTTATCATTCATAGCTTAATGGCTATGTGGGTTGTATCCATTTTTGTTGGTGCTTGTAACTATGTCTGTTAAAGTTACTACAATACATGTGTATATAGGAATATATATAACTATATATAGCTATGCCATGTATATTTTATTTCTCTTGGGTAAATAATTACGGACAGAACAACTGAGTTGATTAGCAGTGTTTGACATTTTAAAAGTCTTTGTAATGGTGCAGACTTGTTTCTAGTATGATATTACAGTTTTATACTTCTCCCTCCCTATATAATTTGTCTTTGATTTCAGTCCTTCATTTTATCCAGTTGTACATGTTGGAGTTGGAATCTTACTTGTGGCCCTAACTATAATTTTCTTAATGACTAATAGAATGTAGCATCTTTTTTTTGTGTGCTTTCATGACAAAATACTTGAACAATATAAATTTTGAAAGAAGAGATTTGTTTTTACTCACAACTAAGGGTTTTTAACCTATGGTTTTTGACGTTGTTGTATTTAGGTGCATGGTGAGGCTGAATGTGATGGTAGCTGACAGGAAGGAGGGAAGGCACACACACAGGGAGAGAGAGAGAGAGAGAGAGAGAGAGAGAGAGAGAGAGAGAGAAAGAGAATTAGACACAGAGAGAGGGATATTATTCAATATTCAAGACACAAACCTCAAGGACATATTCCCAAGAACCCATTTCCTTGAGTTACCTTCTAAAATTTCCAGAACACTCCAAAATAGCAACATCACTTGGGAAGCAAGAATATTTTATAGCTGCTATAACATTTTACTTAATAGTTTATGCTTAGAAAATATGAAGATTCTTTTCTAGTTTTTAAGAATTTATAATCTAGTTTCTTTAATAGTTTAATCTACATCTAGCTAAGAAATATCTGCCTGAAGCCACAAATATTGTGTACTCTTTTCAAGAAGCTGTTTTAAATATTGCAGCTTACTCTGAGTTAGTGTTTCATCTTATGGAAGATGAGGAGTCAGACAGTACTGGTGCACTGCTCCTCTTCTTGTTGTGGCTAAGTTACTACGGCAGATACCCAGATGGTACTTAAAGGAGAAAGAGAGAAATGCAGATGGAAGGTCAAACAATGTCATTGAAGTCCCAAAGACTTCCTTAACCTTAAAAACCGATTAAAGTAACTAATTGCTTGTTCATAAAACATAAACTTTTTCACACCTAGGTATCTGTGTGTGTATATATGTGTTTGTGTGTGTGTGTTCACTCTTATAAAGAAAGGAAAATTATCTCCCCTATATGGATCTATATTTTTCCTTAATTTATAGAAATACTAATTTTAAGTAATAATAATATTTGTTTTAAGTGCTTCAGCATCATTCTAGATTTTAATAGAGATTTGCTGCTTTTTTTTTTTTTTTTGTCTTTGCCTACTGTTGCTATCAGAATGACCACTGAATGGAGGAAGTTTCCTGTACCACAGCTAACAAAATCCCAGAACACCTTATTTAAGTTTACCAAGGGCTTGAAGGTACAGCCGATCTAGGTAACAGTGGCTACAAAACAGTGGGTGTGTGTAAGCTGTTCTCACTGACAATTTTCTTGTTAGGGTTGTCTGTGGGACAGATCCTCTTAGTGAATCTGAGACTGGCCTGGCTTCACCCTGTGGGACACTCCAACTGTCCTACCAAGGAAGCATTCCTCTCTATAATGCCATCTTAATAAAGTTGTTAAAAGTACTGCAAGATCCCCAGTGGCAGTAGGCAGGCAGTGGGCCCTGAGAGCAGCCAGTCCCAGGCAGAGACGGCTGCCAGTTCCTGAGCAGTGGGTCCCTGACCTGGAGAGTCACAGGCCCTGGGCTTTTCCCGGCAGGATGGTCCCAGTGAGACTGGGGGTGTGAGCAGGCGGCGGGTAGAAGACACATGGGAAGGAAGACACATTGTACAGAATAGAATTGGATATTTATTACTTAGAGGGGAAAAGAGGGGAAAGAGGGAGAAGAGAAAGGAAAGAGACAGAAGGGAGCAGGAGAGAGGGAAGCACATGCGCCTGAAGGGATGGTGAGAATCAAGATGGGGAGAGGAGGGCAGGGGTCGCTGGGAGTGGGTGTGGCTTGTTTCTTAAAGAAACGAAAACCATAACAATAATCAACCCAACATTCAGAAAGGAGAAACTGTTTCTTTACACTGTAAACAACTGTAGCTTAGAAATTAAGAAGATTAACAAGAACATTGTTTTTAAGAATTGATACTGTAGTTAGAGTCAAGAAAATGAGACATGAACAAGAAACCAGAAAGTTGAGCTATCTCAGGGCCCTGCAGGGTGGATTACATTGTGGCATAATATGAAGTTTGCGGGACATCTCCTTACTGATAAATGTGGGCCTTGTTTCCCTGTTTCTAGAAGTCAGGTGTTGACAGTGTTTTTGTACCACGTGTCCTGCAGTCAGAGCACATGAATAGTCAAGCAGGGCCTGAAGTTCCCTGCAGCCGAGGTATGAGAATGCCAGGCAATTTTGTTTTCCCCTGGCTTCCACAGAGCATTGGTTCATTTCATTCTGGGTGAGGTTTTTTCCATGCTTGCTTTTGCTTTGTTTCAACTGTTCATTCTGCTGAAGGTGCCTTTATGTTGGTTGCCGATCTAGACAAAGAAAACTTTTATACAAGTAAACAAAACAGATTGTAGTGAGCCGGGGTTTCTGTGCCAGACGTATTCCTTAGACTATTTCTGAGCAGTTATTTATGGGTGTCTGTTTATCCCCTGGAGCCTGACTTCACCTCTCGGGGCAGTGAACCGACTCTGTGTTCAGGGCAATGGTCTGCCACCCTGGGGATGTCTGGATGTCAAACATTTACCCCTGTGGGACTCAACACAAATCGGAGATACTCAGAGAAAATACAAGTTAAGTACAGGATCTGCAGGAACAAGCAGCAATTCAATGGAAATGGATTTTAAAGAAAACAAATGAAATACAGAGATAGCACAGCGTATCTTTCTTTATGGGACAGGGAGGGGAACCCTCTACAGTATAAAGTAATTTCAAGCATAGGAAGATTTTCACCTTCCTGCTTTCTCAGCAACCACACCCACCCTTCTCCCACCTGGCTCAGTACCAGGCCCAGAGGGAGACATTTTAGATTTCTATTCTTTTAATTGGAAAAAGATGCTACACCTTGTCCTTCAAACCTGCATTGAGAGGTAGTGAGAGGGGATTCATGGGAATTCAGGACTGGGCGGTGTGTGTGGGGGGGTGCAGTTCAGAGAAAGAGAAAAAGAGAGAACAGGAGAGAGGCAGAGGGGGGCAAAGATAGAGAAGGGAGGGAGGGAGGAAGAGAGAGAGAGAGAGAGAAAGAGAGAGAGAGAGAGAGAGAGAGAGAGAGAGAGAGAGAGAGAGAGAGAGAGCGAGCTAAGTATTGGTTTAGCCCCAGTGCAACTCATAAAACTTTGAAATCAAACTTGGCATTCAGCTTTGTATGGAAGAATCCAGAAAACTGAAAGTTTACTGTCTTGCCCAAGGTTCTTCATTTCCAGGTTTTTACCTCCCTCGTCCCTGCTCCACGCAGTTTTCCTTTGGCATTGAACTTACTGGATTGTCAGGTACAAAACTATGTTTTGCAGGCTATGTCAAATCATGCCAAGTTGCAGAAAGGCTTATAAAATAATTGTGGCCATGAACAGCAAGGAAGCAGAACAGCCACTGACGCCATAAAGGGAATACTACACCGAAGGCCAGGTTTGAAATAAAGTCCATGTGACCCATGTAACATTTAGACGCTTCTGAAATCTAGAAGACAAAGTACAGGCATGTTTGTTCATTTCTCTTTCCCTGGACGAGGGATTTTAGTTAGCACTCGGGACGCAGAGCGCAGGAAAGTTCGCTGAGGCCGCGCTTTCAGATTCAAAACTTGTACACTGCTGAGAAGAAAGACAAGACCATCTCTGCATAAACATCAGAGTCCAGAGCGACAGCAAATTTCAGTGGAGCCAGGCATCCGTGTGCGAGAGCTCCAGCAGCTCACTTGTACTGGGAAGCAAACCCAGGCTGCTCTGCCTTTGGTGAGGACACTGCTGCCCTGCGGCTGGGCCCAGCACATTCAAAAGCAAACACTGGGCAGCTTCACCTTCTTCCAGTTTGGCAAGGAGAGCAGAATCCACAAAGGAGCATTACTTTAGTTGTGTTTAGAAATGTAAGTCCCTGCAGACTTAAGAGCCGGTGCCTGTGAGGCCCCTGCATTGTGAGCCCTCTGCAGCAGGCCGGCTTACACAAGCAGGCTTTGTTTTAATTAGCACAGAAGCCGCCCTCCCCTCCTCCTGCAGGGCTTCCAGTTTACAATTGTCTGGGAACTCCCTCAGCCCAAAATGGTTACTAAGAAAATTTCCACAGAAATCCAACGAAAAGGGCCAGGCCGACGCTGAGCTTTTAAAAGAACTTTTCCAATTTGAGTCTTGAAGCGAAGTTGTCAGCCGGCCTGGAATGCTTGTTGGAATGGATGTCCACTCCAGGGAGGGCCCCCGAGGTTAACTAGGTGGTTCACTTCAAAATAGCAGCCAGCTCTCCCTAGCTCTTGTCCCTGAGGGAAGAAAACAACAAGGCCTCCTTTACATACTGTTAAGGAACTGACTAAAAGGGACAAAAGCTAAGAGATTTAAAAATAAGGATGACCCTAGTTCTCAAGAGTGACTTTCATCTGGATGCAGGGCGAAGAGTCCCAGGAAGGGCCAGCTGCAGGCTCCTCCCCTACTGCTCGCACAGGCACCGGCCTTAGAGATTTCCACCCTGAAGTGGTGGAAATGGAGGAGCTGTGTTCAAAGAGGAGCTAAGTCGAGGTGGCCATGGAGACCTGTGGCAGCCATGGCCCATGAAGAAGGTCTTCTTAGTTTTGGTCAGGAAAAGCGTTTAGTCCCTAGCAGGCCGGTTGCCGTCTGATCCATCGAGCAATGAACATTTCTGGTTTTTGTTTGTTTTTTTTTTTCCCCCCATTTTCATCAGCGGTATTTTCAAACTGAAACTTGCAAAAATGTACACAAAGAAAAACCTCATCAAATACGTACATATTTAAAATCTCAAATATAAATTGCAAATGTGCTTTGAGATCTATGTGTCATCAACATATTCTCATGATATGAAGTACAGTTCGTTTGTTCACTTGGAAAGCTAGTACAATTGTTTAAGTAATGAAAATTATAGTTTCATTTCTTTACTAATTTTTTTAGGACTCGATTCCTTATTGCCTTGTTCTAACAATTCACAACTCAAACTGAGCTATTAAGCTCTCTGATCTTTAGCTAAAATTATATACCTACGTATTTTGGTTTATACCTATTAATATCTATGGAGCTGAAGGAAAAAAAAGTATATTTTCTATGGTATTTTTAAATAATTCGTCCCATTTCTGCCAGTGAATGAGATAGTAGCTTGGTGCTGGGCACCATATTTGGTCAAAGGCGAAATCCAGAGGTTCTCAAAACAGAGGTTGCCAGATGCAGATTCATGCAAGGCAAGTTGCTCCACCATGGTTCTTTCAATTACATAAAAAAAAATATGAAACTAAATCACAGGTCTTTGACAGTCCCTCTGAGTTCTTTAGAAACAGGTAATGTAGAAATCTGGCTTCTGACTACCCTCACAAGAAGAGACAATGAAAACAGAAGTAGTGGTCCTCTGTAGGTAGATTCTGCCTACCATAGACTTCACAGAGACAGCTATAGTGTCTGGCTATTCTGGGTCTTTCTGACCATTTAGCATGGTGGCCAAAGGGCTGAAATTAAAGATCAATCAATGGTCGGAAGAAAGAAATATTATATCTCCATCAAGGATGAAGCGTCTCATGTCTGCCTTAATATTAATGGGTGCCATTCCATACAGAGTTGGTCAAGATTGCAGATAGGAAATTCTCTGTCCTGATATCTTCAGAGAAAAGGATCTCACAGTGAAGTCTGAGAAAACAGCAATCTGGATACAATGTTCTAACTATAGAAGGAAGGAGCCAGTTACATAAGGATCCAGAACCATTTTCTAGGTGAATAAGAAACTTTCTTTCCTTAAGCCACATTTTTTGTCATGAATATCTGCTAGGTCTCATGAAGCATATATGCCCAGAAATGACAGTCTTGGCTCAGCTCAAGCTGGACTATCGGAGAACTTCTGATGGTTAGATAAAAGGCAGCATTCTTCAGGAATTTGGGGAATGGCTTCCAATCCCGGAAAAGGAGTCATTTCCCTTGACTCTGAGAAAAGGGATATATGACTGTGTATTGACATTTGCCTGTGGTGCCTAATAGTATATCAAAGCCAGGCTCCCTCAGCCCCTTCCACAGGTACTTTTTATACACCTCAAAGCCCATGCTAGAATCGTGACCGTTTTTACCCACCCCCTTCCACTATGCTAGCCCCCAAGCTGATCCGGAGTCCCACTCCCATTATAACAGCAAGGGTTTTCTTCCTGCCCTGCTAGTCTTTACATCACTCTCTCTTCCCATGCTCTGATATTATCCTTGCTTCCCTAGCCCTGGCCATGAGCAGTCTGCTTCTTTGTCTCTCTGTTCTGAACTCTTCTAGGTCCATCTGAATGTTCTGTCTCTCATCCACAATAAAAAATTTTCCCCCAGTCATGAAGCTGCCAGTTCAGTGATTTTTTTTTCTCTGCACCCTGCACTTACAGTAAGATCACACTGTTAAGGAAGAACAATAAAAATGATAAAAGTGGTTATGAGAGTGATAAACAAGAAACATTTATTAACGGTGTGACAGGGCAAGAGAGTGCAATGATTCTTTCAGCTTATGTTCTTGCTGAGGACATTTTAAGTTTAGCTAGAATTTGATCTCCCTGATGGAGAATCCCACGGAAAATTAAGAACTGAGTCAACATGCCTCAGGTCACTTATTCCTCACTCTGTTAAACTGCTTGCTTGTGCAAAGTTTCCCTGTAGCTGATGAGTAAGATAACAGGACGTGAGTTTTACCTTTAAAAGCTCCTTGCTCTAAATGTTCAGGATGACACTTGGGTCCCTGAATAAGACTTTTAATTGGCTATAAACTGCATTTGAGTGATCATCTCTCGTGGGTTCCCTGTAACATTTTAGAGGCTCCAGTGAGAGTCCCCCAAACTGGACCCCAACTCTTAGAGACCTTGGGATCCCCAGGAGTGGGGAAAAGTATGCTATCTGAGAATAATCTTAAGGGATGCCCACCCTGAAATCTTCCAGGATTCCAGATAAATCCTCTCTGACTGATCATTGCTGAGAGCTCCAGAGACATCCTGATGACACCACCCTCCAAAAAATGGTAAATTGAAAGTCAGCTGTTCTGAACATCACTGGAACAAACTTTGGTCTGTAAGAAGTACCATCTTAAGACATGAGATAGGAGGTCAGACACAACCACGGATCCTGTATTTGGGATACATGTGAGACATCACTAGACATCCCTGCTCTGTTCAGGTATATGAATGTATGTTGTCCACCACTGGTTGTCTTTACAGTGTATCTTTCTATATGACTCTGTCTCCCTGTGTATTTTTGTGTTTCTGTCAGTTCTATTGGTTGAAGAAAAAGATCAAAAATGGAAGGGTTATTAGATTACCCAAGATTAATTACAGTCACCACTTCTACTAAGGTAGCAAATAGTTTCCTACAGGGTCATGGGCCATTCTGGATAGCCTATGTGCATGCAGTGGTAACCCCCTTCCCTTTCCAAAGCAACTATGGCCACACCTCAGCCAGTGCCTCAGCTTTTGACTGCTGCTGTTGCTATGGTATTCCAGGAGGCTCCCAAGTCTCGGTAGTTGCCACTAGTTTCCATGTAATAAGCAATGGCATTTTCTCGTGTGAGACCTCATGTTCCTCCTTGACTTTAGACCTGTGCTCTCTTGCTGAGGACTTCAATTTTTTTTTGGTCAGACAAGGTTGTTCAGAGCAACCCCAAACTATCACCAACTGTTCTCTCAGACACACCAGAAGAAATCAATGTCCACTCCTGTTCTAGAGCCCTCAAATTTAGCTTGTTTAGTGAATTGACTCCTGCTGTAGCTTTGGGGTCATGGTTTTGTTGGCTGTGTGAGGGTGGGAAGGGCCTCACAGTACTCATAGGGAAGAGAAATAGGTTCCTGAGCTGTATGCGCTTCCTTCCCTTACCTAATCTGAGAAGCTGGTTGGGCCCACATAAGGGAGAAGTAATTCTTTCAGTCACACAGGGGGATAATGTAGAAGTCTAACTCCTTCCTAGTTCATAGTTTATGATTTCTTCTCTACTAGTGACTCACATAGTTGGAAGACCCCCAAAACCTCCTTTTCCAGAAAAGATGCAAGCTATTACCAGCCTATTGGAAACTGTTTTAAAGTAAGAGGGCAAACAAACAAACAAATAAATACATATAAAAATAAAGTAAAATAATGATTTTTTTTTAAACCAAATGTTTTTGGGAAGATTACAAACAGCAGCCCGAAAATCTGACAACTTATCCAAGGTAGGTCAGGTTATTCAAAGATCTGATGAATTGCCTGTTGCATTTCCGGACAAGCTTTTTGAAGCATACTAGATATTTACTGCCACAGACCCAGATGCCCCCCCCAACCAAAAATCTACTAATACTGCCCATGTCATGCAGCTAGTCCCAGACATAAGGAGAAAGCGCCAATAATTAAAGGGATTTGGATAGGTCTCAACTTTTGGATTCGCTCAGAAAGTTTACCCCAGCTGAGATTCAGCTGAAAAGAGAAAGGGAAAGAAATGTTCCATTGTGGTGATATTTGAAAAAAATATCCTTTGTAGAAATATGCAAGAGAGGAAATGGGGGAAATAAACCAGAAGAAGTAATTCAGTGACTTGCCCTGAATGACTTGGCTCTCATTTGATGAAGCCCTGAGTGTAAATCTGTTAGAATTTAGACAACAATCCACAAAGTACCCTGCTCCAGTGTGTTGATGGTTTGCTTGCTCATAGCTCTGAACACCGAGAAGAAATGTGAATAGACAACACAAGGCCTTTAGAGGCCTGTAAACCCTGGGAGACAGTCTCAGTCACGAAGGTTCAGCTGTGCACCCCTTAAGCCATATATCCAAATGCCCCATCTTTGGAAGGGTAGCCTCCGGTGGAAGGCTAAGTCAGAAAGCTGCAGAAGTGATCTCTGGAGTTCAGTGGTGGGCCATTCACTCTGCCAGCCCATTCACCTCAGACAGCCACTTCTAACTCTCCTTTTCAGAAGCAATGATTCAAGGAGTTGTGGGTGATAATGGAGACTTTGGATAGTTGTATCCATCTGTTTGACCATTCTAAGTGGGGTGGGAGATCCTTCTGCCTATGTGTTGCTTTTATTTATTATTAAATAAAGAAACTGCCTTGGCCTGTGATAGGTAGAATAGAGCTTGGCAGGAAAAACTAAACTGAATGCTAGGAGAAAGAAGGAAGAGTCAGGAGAAGCCATGTGGCCCTGGCAGAGACAGAAGCAAGGGCATACCTTTACCAGGTAAGCCACAGAAGAAGGAATGAAACTTTACCTTTTAAGCCACAGCCTTATGGCAATACACAGATTAATGGAGATGGGTTAGTTTAGGATATAAGAGCAAGCTATAAATATGTTTAAGCTATTGGCCAAACAGTATTGTAAATAATATGGTTTCTGTGTGATTATTTAAGGGCCGAGCAGCTGGGAACAAAGAAGTGGTCTCACCTATAACAATTCTAAGTACACAGGAAGGTAGGATTTTATCCTGTTGAGCTTTGGGTTTCCATAGAACCACAAGGAAATTGTTGGGTCATGGTTCATGATTGCACTTTTCACCACAACTTGAAAGTTTTGTTTCAGTATTTCTGAAAACATTTCCTCCAATCATAATATATTCTAAGATTGTTCAGTATGCAGTTTTCATTCTCAAGTTTGCCAACCTTGTGCTTCACAAGTCGTGGAAATCCAGGAAGAATATTAGTGAAAATATATGAAAAAAAGAATATCTTTCTTTCATTACATTTCATCTATATAGACTGTCTTCAACCATTTGGTTTGCTATAGTAAAGAACCTTAGACTGGGTAATTCCTGAACAATAGGAAGTTATGGTTCACAGTTCTACACAGTAAGGATTCTAACATCAAAGCATTGTTAGATTCAGTGTCTCCTAACGTCCGTATCTTATCTGTGTTACTTCTGTGTGTCTTTGCTTAGTGTCAAGAAAAAGTTCTCTGCATTGTTTTGAATAGCACTAAGGTTATTCATGAGGATAATGGCCTTATGACTTAATGATTTCTGAAAGGTCCCACAGCTTCCTAATTCTATTTGCTGCTTTCAAGCTAGATTTATTTAAACAGGAATTTCGAAGAGGTACATAGACATACAGAATATAACATATCCAAAATCAAATTCAGCAGATGCCCAGACGTACCTTTGAAGCTTTAACACCTTAACATGAGTGTCAGACTTTTGCAGCGGTTTGATTAATAAGCACCAATGATACTAGGTATTTGAACAAGTATAATAACAAAACCAGACTCACGAAACCAAGGTTCCAGCGGAGTAGCCGGCGGAGACAGGAAGGGGCGCGCAGATGCTGCGCGCCCTATTTATCAGTAAACATACGCCCGAGGGCAGCCCGCCCCCAAGGGGAGGGCTTATCCCTACATCTCCCTCTTTTTGTCTAAATAAGACAGAACTAACCTAAATACAACTATAAACAATAATAATAATAAATAATAGATATAACAAACAATATTGAGAACGAAAGTTTTGCCAGATATTCTATCTCAAGGAGTCTAAATAATGTAGAGTGTAATTACAATTATATAATCTTCAACTCCGTCAAAGATCTGAGAAGGGAATAAATATTACTTAACAAATGAGCGATATCCAAAGCGTGCCATAAATGACAGAGACAACAGACTACCT
>NW_026067976.1:7855577-7899588 GCF_014885135.2 Alexandromys fortis | reverse complement strand
CAATAGTTTTTAGATGTTCAACCTCTGCCTTAAGAATCCTGGATTCGTCTCTTAAAGACTCTATCAGACTTTTGTCGTCAAACCACTTAATACCAAGGAAAACTACTAATCCCAGAAGGATCCATAGATGTGGGGTGCTAGACACTTCTTGTAGGATCTCCCACATGGCACACTCAAAAAGGTTATTGAAGTTGGGAACGGTGATATTGTCAGACATTTTATTTATAAAAAGAAAAAAAAAATTTTACCTGTAATGACTGGTTCCTGCCAGAGGTGGCGAAAGAGTCCACTTGAATCCACGTGGAGATCTAAAATAAATCTCAAGACCGAAATTTATTCAAAGTGACCCCTTCGGGGCCAAATGTGGCGGTTTGTGTTGTAAAACCGAAAATATTTAAGCTTCCCTGTTCAGCTCCAAACGTCAAGGCAGAGAGGCAGGGGTTAACTCCTCTGGCGCTGCGAGAGGAACAAAGCTCTGGCTGAGAGCCGCAGCAGCCTAGGACCGGTGTGGGGGAGGTGCGCTGTTGTCTTGGCGACCGCGACAAGCGGGCAAGACTGCGGGCCTAGAGCGGGAGAGTTGTCAGCTGGGAAATGGCGGCTGCGGGCTTGGTGGCTGTGGTAGCAGCTGCGGGTCTAGAGCGGGTGGGCGTGCGGGCCGGCACTGTGGCGATCCCGTCTGCCCGGGACCTGCTGTAGGCACTGCGGGCTAACGAGGAGCAGCGGGGGTAAATGCACCCCCACGTTGATGCGCCAAATGCAGCGGTATGATTAATAAGCACCAATGATACTAGGTATTTGAACAAGTTTAATAACAAAACCAGACTCACGAAACCAAGGTTCCAGCGGAGTAGCCAGCGGAGACAGGAAGGGGCGCGCAGTATCTGCGCGCCCTATTTATCAGTAAACATACGCCCGAGGGCAGCCCGCCCCCAAGGGGAGGGCTTATCCCTGCAGACTTTAACAAAGTGGGTGCACTTTCTGAGCATTTGTTGAATTGATTTTGAATGGAACAATGTGTTTCAGAGAACATCTCCTAAAGACACAGTGGATCACAATGTGAGGGAGCATAGCCTTTAAAAAAAAATCTAAATTCTTAGCTGTATGGCTGTCTCCATCCATGGTAGAAGGTTGTTGATATCTGTGTTAGTCTCTAAAATGACTTTTACACAGACTGGCAGGAAGAAAGTATCTGAAAGGGCACAGGTTCTTCAATGATCACATAGGGAGTAATCTCTTTGTTGAGGAATATTGGTATTTGTGAAGTATTAGGATAGGATAAGGAAAAAGGGGGATCATATGTGACCCAGGTTCGCACAAATCTCAGTTCAGACAGTATCAAGAGAAATGGACCAGACAACAGCTTTGGACAATGAGGACTACTGAGAACTCAAGAACAATGGCAATGGGTTTTTAATCCTACTGTACCTATTGGTTTCGTGGGAGCCTAGGCAGTTTCGTGGAGGCTCACCTTACTAGACCTGGATGGAGGTGGGTGGCCCTTGGACTTCCCACAGGGCAGGGAACCCTGACTGCTCTTTGGGCTGACGAGGGAGGGGGACTTGATTGGGGGAGGGGGAGGGAAAGGGGAGGCGGCGGTGGGGAAGAGACAGAAATCTTTAATAAATAAATAAATAAATAAATAAATAAATAAATAAATAAATAAAAAAAAAAAAAAAAAAAAGAAGTGCCAAGGACTTAGAAGAAAAAAAAGGAAGTTTTCTACCTTGAAATGGATATGATCCAAGCAGAATCATATCCTAATACTTATAAAATTTTTATAGAGCTCATATGTTCTCACTGTGGAAGATTGTTTTCAATGTAAAATAGAAATTATTTGTCTTTCTACTACTCAGCTGCTTGATATTCTTCTGGCCCTTCCCTTCATATTTATGGATGTATATGTATGCATATTTAATGTATAGTTTATATATATAACCATATTTTAGCTCATTATCTTTGCTATTATCCTTCACATTTACTACAAAATATCCATCATGTGATAAGTTGTAATTTTGTGGGATGGACATTTCAGACCGCTTCTAACTTTTCACTGCTAAGAAGTCTATAGTGAATAACACTGCACATAAATCTTTGCCTGCACTTGTTCATTTCTTGGTGTGGGAGAATTGTCTGTATTCTGTCAATCATGTTTTAAATAAATGCTGATTGGCCAGGCAGGAAGTATAGGTGGGAAAACCAGACAGGAAGTAGAAATGATACAATGAGGATACAATGAGAACAGGAGGATTCTGGGAAGGAGGAAGCTGATTCTTCCCACTCCTGCCCAGACTTCAAGGAAGCAAGATGTGAGCTGCCCTGCTGAGAAAGGTACCGAACCATGTGGCTAGCGTAGATAAGAACAATGGGTTAATATAAGCTACAAGAGCGAATATGTAGCCTGAGCTAATGAGCCAATCAGCTTATAACTTATGGAGATCTCTGTGTGATTTTCTTTGGGGCTGCCAGCTGTGGGGTACTGGGTGGGACAGAAACCCCAACAAACAAACAGCCCTTCGTGTTACAGTTTCCTAAGGATGAATTACTAGAAGTGGAATTACTGTATCTAATGACATGGATTTTTTTCCCCAGAGCTCTTTACACACCAAAGCTTCAGAGTTTGCCAAATAAATCATTTATGCTGCTATATAATCACATAATGTATGAAACTGGGGTCTCTGAATAAAAGTCTAAACAGGGAGTCTTACTCCAAATTTGTGAAGATAAAAATGAACTTGTCCCACAGGACAGTCTATGTCAAAGGCTTTTTCCAGATGTATTTACATGTATTCACTTATAATTCTGCCAGTGAAGAGACACTTTGCAGTCTGTGAGTAGGAGAGGTGAATGACCAGCTTTAATTCTGACATTTAGATCTTGGTCCCAAGCATTGAAGTGTTTTCCACAGACACAAATTCTGAGTGCTCCTGACCAAGCAGATGCAGTGATGAGGTTCAGGAGACCTGTGTTTGAAGAGAATATGCAATCTCTGTCCATCCTGCTGACCATGCTTCAAATTCCTTGCCGGTAGTGCATCTTCCAGCTACCATGGGGTCAGAATCCCATACTAAAATCTTTGAAGCCATGAGGCAAATAATTCCTCCATTTGCTTTGTTTGTATCTGGTATTTTGTAATATTACAGAGTAATTAATACAAAACTAACATGGGGTTTCTTCTCTGATAACCTTATTGGTATCTAATGACATGTTTTATTTATGCCTTTGTGTTTTATTTATGCATTCCCTTGGAATATTGTCTTCATCATTGTACCTGACCACTCTAAGACCTTGTAAACCCTTTTTTTTTCTTACTTTCTAGAACTCACTTTTGCACATTAACTTCTCTTTGCTCACTTCCTAGAATACACCTTTGCACATTTGCACATTAACCCTCTTACTTCATTTAAGCATCTGTTTAAAGGTCACTTCTGAGTGAGCATACATCCTGACATCCTGAGTGAGCTTAGTTCTTTCTTTACATTGCTTGATTCATTTCTGGAAATATCATTTGACTTAATGTCATGCATTCGTTTTCCTATTTTCATATTGTTATCCCCTCTCTTTCACTACAGTTAAGACGTAGTGGAGGCAGATTTCTGTCTGTTTTATCCACTATTGTGTCCTAGTGTGCACACATAGCAGCTCAATAGAGTCTGATGAAGCAATACACAAGCTAATGTTTCCCTACCTCTAGCTTCCTTTGAAAAATAGCTCATACCTCTCTAATTTGCTAATGAAAATAAGCTTAGCCTTCCATCCTTATCTCTTTTCAATGAGGTGCTCTTTTTCCTGTGGGACTCAAGGTTTTAGCTGAATGGAAGACCACTTAAACAGCTTTTAATGAGAGGAGTCATTTCCTGCCTAACATCTAATCTGCAAATTAATCTCCCACTGAGCAGAAATATGGACACAGCAATGTTTTCTGTTCCACGTTTCCTACATCTGCCTGGGCTCAGGATCCTATTATTTCCTTATCTTGTATGTGCTATCAAAAAGCCAGGCTGGAAGCTAGCTGTAGAATGATCTCTGGTGACAGGTATGCTTGGGAGTCGAGTGTGAGGATCTGGTTAAAATGACTCACCGTGAATGGAGAAAGAATGATGGATCCCTCTTCCACAGAATAACACCATTAAAAAGTAACAAAGGCTGTCCCTCAATTTTTCCTATTCAGAAAAACGTTACAAAATTCATAACATAAGGCATAAAATTATTGTCTGAAAGCTCATTTGAAGTTTGAAGAACTTGCTCATTCAAATTTTTCATGATTGTCAAATTTTTCATGATATAAATTGAAGTACGATTAAAGAAACTCAGGGAGAAAAATTGGGATTCAACCTGAAGATCCAAAATGCAAAGCAGCCAGCCACTGGCTCGTACCTCTACCTCAGTCCAAATTGGCGATCCTGCCTCAGAATAAGACTGTTTCTGAGATCTGTCTCCTCCTCTTTTATAATACTCTCTAGGGTTGAAGGCGTGCACCACTGGGATTAAAGGCTTGCAACACCCGGTTTCTATGGCAACTAGTGTGGCTACTGGGATTAAAGTTGTGTATCATTGTGGCTACTGGGATTAAAGGTGTATGCCATTGCTGACTGGTCTGTAAAGCTGGCTGTGTGGCTATCTTACTTTCCCCAAACCCAGGCAAGTTTCATTTATTAAAATACAATTGAAATGCCACTACAACATATATTGAAAGATTTTGTATAGTCAAATTTTAATTTTTCACTTCAGAGAAATAAGGAATGCTGTAACTCTGGGGAAGCACTCCTACTAGTAATAATTGTAAAATATTCCTTTACACTGTATAAAGATATGTCACTGTGATTGGCTTAATAAAAAGCTGAATGGTCAATAGCTAAGTAGGATATGTATAGGCGCAATTTCAGGACAGAGTGAGCTCTGGGAAGAAAAGTAGTGTTGCCAGACAGATTCAGAGGAAGCAAGACATGCAGGAGAGGTAAAAACCATGACTCTCGTAGCAACGCATAGATGAATAGAGTGTGTTAATTTAAGTTATGTAGTTATATGTAACTTTAACTTATTTATTGTCTTATTATATAATATTATATATTATTAAAATTATTATAATTAATATATTAATTAATGTACTAAATTTAAGTTAATTTAAGATATAGAGAGGCACAAACCTAAGCTATAAGGAGAGCTTTCATAATTAATATTAAGTCTCCATGATTTTGGGAACTGGCAGCTCAAAGAAAAATATGGTTACAAACAATTGCTGGAGGGAGGTGATACTGCCTTCTCCAGCGCAAGCATGCATGCTTCCTAGCTGCTTAGTTCCCATCACATCCTGTTGTGCAGCCACTCTGAGGTAGGCTACCAGTGTATGCTAGCGCCAGACTTGCTTTGACTCTCTTCCACGTGTTAGAGGGGCTGCGTCTCTGCCTCTGTTCAATTTGTGATATATGTCAGTGTCCAGGCTTCTGGACTTACTTGACAGGAAGCCTTCAGCCCTGAACAGGTGATGTGATTGAGATTTTCTCAGTTTGGGCTTCTTGCTGTGGAGCTTTGTAGCTTCTCTTTGTCCTGTGGTTCGGTAATTAATACAGTGTTCCTGAAATTGTCTAGCCAAATAGAAACATGCATCTTTTAATTTGATTGCATCCTCTTAAATAACCCAAATTTTATGGAAGGAACTGTGCCTGTATTTCCAGATGGGGCCTTTGTGGTTTAGTGTGGTATTTCATGATGCATTGACTCCCTTGTACGAAGAAATCCCATGGGTAGTTCTTCTCTTTCTAGCCCCACCACATGAAGAGACAGCAAGAAATTGTAAAGGAAGAGGTTTTCAAAAAGAAATGAAGAGTTCAGCACCTTGACTTCACAAATTACCAGAAACCTAATTCCTGTGTTTCTTGTTAGGGTAGCACCGACTGACTATTAACCAACTGTAGTCAAAGATTATTTATATGATCTTGAACAGAGAATACAAGAACAGAAAGTAAGCAGGAAAAAATGAGTTATGTTCAGGTCTATTTCTGTTCAGCCAGGGTTTTCTTCCTCCATAGCTGTTGTTGATTTTCAGCCCTGAGCATTCTTGCCCCGGCTCATGTACCTGCTGATTTGTTCCTAAACTGCAGGAAAGCACGTAGCACGCATCTGGAGGAATGTGCTGTTTGCACACCATTGCTCTGGGAATCCGTGTCATCACATTTGCCATGAAAATGGCGGTGCTGTGTTCTCATGCCCTACGGTCAGACAATCATCTTCGAGAGCTTCTTCCAGCTCTGAAAGGCATTTCCTCCGTTTCAAATATTCACCTAAGAAAATCCCCTCTAATTTCCCAAGGCTTCTTGCAGTGCAGTTTCATATTTAGCCTGACACCATTGTAAAGGCTCAGCCACTACCAACGCCTTCCTAGTTAGAAGCCATCCAAGTCAACTTTCGTACACAGCTCTTCAGCCTGAACTTGCCCAGCCTGAACTTTGCTTTATGTGCCTGGTTTTCTTCTCTGCTGAGGTGGGGCTTGGGGAGGGGAGGTGGGCAAGGGTTGAATTTCTCAACATCTTCCTACTTCTCTCTGTCAGTTTTCTTTTTCAGACTCTTTGAGGTCTTGGGGTTTGCACTGTTTATATTTACTTGTGGTTTGTTTGTTGTGTAAGTTAGCATTCCAATTCCCAAATTGCAAAGTTACAAGAGTTGATATGAAGACATGATCCAATACACCAGAAAGAGGATGTAAACATTAGCATAGGATCATGTGCTTTCCCTACCTCTGGAACTAAATATTAAGCCACGGAAGTCAGAAACTGGACAGAATCTCAGCTTTTAGCAGAATTAGATTTCCAGTAAATACTTCTGGCCTTTCCTAGTTCCTCTGATTTTAGTGAAATGCTATTACACACTCAATGCCAGATCAATATAAGCTTTAATAATAGTTAAGAGAAAGGGTAATTGCAGTCTGAAATTTTCAGCTGAAGTTTCCACTTAAAGACACTCAGCATTCAGGAAAATGGAATGTCCACTTTGATAGTCTCGGTTTTTAAACCCTTCCCAAAGCAATTGAAATTTACATTGTCTTTTAGCTACAAATAACAGAGTTGGTTTCAGGAAACCTTGAAATGATCACTGGCCAAATGTTTGGACAACTTCTTGAGGTCCTTCCCCACCCCTGTCTACCATCTGCTCCTTTTTATAAAATTTGAGAAGCCATGACATATGAGCTTCCTTACAGGACATTTCAAATGGCCTCCACACCAGAAATAAAGCATAAGGAATGGGTGGCCCATGGCAGCAAAGAGTGTCTTTCACTGGTCGGATAATTATTTAATAGGTAGTATTTGGAAATGACTTTCCAAATTCTGTCCATTTGATTGAAATTTGTCCCAAATCAGGGACAGAGGTCCAGTCCTGCAAAGAACACATTAATGAATTTAAAAACCACAGACAAGGAAAGATAAAGCTGAGCACAGATAAGACATGCACAACTTTCTGATTTCTTGCCTGTTTGCTTTGTAACTTTCTCTTTTAAAAACTAATTTGGAGCCGGGTATTGTGACACACACCCTTAATCCTAGCAGAGGCAGGTGGATCTCTATGAGCTCAGGGCCACCCTGCTCTACAAAGGAAGTTCCAGGAGAGTTAGGGCTGTTAAAATCCTGTCTTGAAATTGAAAAACAAACAAACAAACAAAAACAAAAAATCAACCAAACAAAAAGAACAATAAAAAATTAATTTGGTGTGTATGTGTGAGGGGAAGAGGGATGTCTTTATGGAGCGCAGAGGACAGCTTCCTGAAGTCACATATTTCATTCCGCATGTGGGCCCTAGTGACGGAACTGACGGCCTCTATCAGGCTTGGCTGGAGCTCCTTTATCTACTGAGCCATCTCACCTTTCCTGACTGGTAATGTTTTATCAGTGAATCCAGCTTCTGATTCATCTCTAATTCCTCTTGACACTGGCCCCCGTGAGGCCCAGATGTTGACTAGGGGTGTGGGGTGTGAATGCGGGGCTGCGGATCTGTCCTTGCTTTTTTCCTGGAGCATCTTTGGTGATTACAGAAGACTTACTTGACCGCAGTTAGTAGACAATGGCAAGAACCCCATCAAGGGGCAATGTGCTATTCCTGGTTGTCAGGTTGAGATCACTGTGAAGAAAATAATAAAACTCATATTCTACTTGACTTCAGCATGTTAGGGACTTCAGGCATAGGAAGAAAGAGCGTTACAACTCCCACTGAGAACATCACGGCGCAGCAGCCTCACTGCTAAGTATCCTCATGTGCTAACAATTACTGGCTGTCCATCATATACCATGTAAAACAAGCAGCCCCTGTTCTTCAAGCACCTGTGTACAAAATGCTCCATGTATGTCTCCTAGGTAGAAAGTTGTGTTTATGTTATTTTGTCTGAATTTACCACAGAGTTGAAAGTAATCACTTAGTCTACACTCTCCTTCATTTTCTGTAAAATACTCTACTTATGTTATGAATCAATGGAAGTTATTGTATTTACAATTCACAAATGGAATTTGACTTTAGCTTCAACTATATTTTTTTCTACAAGCTGATAGATTTTATTTAATGTTTGCATAGAATAAAAAAATTGAATATCATTTTGAATGCATGGGCTGATTAATAATTGTTACTGATGAATCTGAAGTCAAATAGTTTCATTCAACTTTAAGGCAAGAAATCTTCAAAGCAAAAATTTCAGAGTTTGTGGCTTTAACTTAAAATAGAACCAAATTTAATATCAAATTAACAGGTCGTTTGTTGTGTAATGATGTAAAGTTCCAGTAAAACTCAAGGCTCATGGTGCCTTAAAATACACTTAACACAACATTTTGAAAGGTAGAAATTTATTTTCCTTCATGAGCACTCAGAAATTATAGTTGTGTGAACGCAGGAGTATAAATAGATTCTTTCTCCTGACTAGAGGTGTTACCATCCACCTGGCTTACTTCCTTCCCAGGTAATTACACAGGTCTCTTGAAATCACCCCTGGTGTTTTAATTAGACATAATCTTCTTTGTTCCCTATTGAAAACTGCTGCCTCGAGTCTTGCTTTGGGTGACTTTCAAATCACAGCCCCTTCCCCAATGTTCTAGGAGTTCTTGACATTTCATTAATGAACCCTGTGAGGAATACCGAGCCATCTGAAAGGGTTAGGAAGGCACAATGTCTTATCATCATTTTTGCACTGCCCCGCTGACATTGTACAAATCTTCTGCAGGTAAAGAAGGTGAAAGAAGGAAAGAGCGCTCAGACAATGCTGTCCGTGTACCATGGCACGTTTCTTCTAGAAACATCTCATCCATCTCCAGTAGCCTAAGAGAGCTTTGCACTAGAGAGTCGATCACTTTACCAATGTGGCGACTGTTTTCTTAACAGTGGGCCAAATGTGAATACCAGAATGTTCTAGGAATTATCTCAGTCGGCTTAGAAGGCTATTTTAACTGTGGTTCCAAGAAACTCCCAGAACCATGAGGGAATCGCCCCTTAAAAGAATCTGGTGGAGCAGCATCCGAGAGACACTTGTTCGCAGGGAATCTGAGGGGCGCTTGCTCACACATGGTGGTTTTTCTGCAGTGTTCTCCCAGGACTGTTCAGATGTAAGTTTTCTGGTACTTTGAGGTTATGGGGAAGCTTCTGGAACTGTATAAAATTGGTTTATAACCTCTGTGCTGCGGCTGCTGTGGAGTCATTGCCCTTTAACATATTCTGTTTATAGTTTTAAAGGCAGCGTCCACAGAGGGAGTGCACACTGATTATATATGTATACTATACACTTGTTGATTTGCTTGCTGCCTTTGCAGCCATTTTAAATCCTCACCTAAGCTGTTGGAAACCAGACCTACTCCATGGTCTCTGGCCTGGTCCTGGATAGGGGTTTTAAGATAGCCTCTCTCTTTTCTCAACTCACAGTCCCCAAATATAGCACACGCCCATAGCTGCTGACCACAGTAAAACTCAATGGTCAACACTAGAGTCTTGGAAGTAAGGATGCCCTTTGGTGTATTTTCTTTAAAACTGACAACTTACAATCTCCCAGAGAAACTATGTGTGTGTGTGTGTGTGTATATATATATATATATACACACATACATACATATATATGTGTGTGTGTTTGTGTATGTATATATGTATATATAATACTGTTCTTGCACCTGAATATAAGGCATAATTCCACAGATTCTTTTCTGTCCTCTCTTTCTTCTCCCACTGCCTCAAGGCTTTTTTCTTTATTGAGTTTCCATCAACTCCCAAATCTTTCCAGAAATTATATGTAATAAATTTCTTTACTTTACACACTTCAGTTTCGCTTTCCTGCCATTTCTCATTTGACACATTGCCCTTGAACATAAATTTCTGGTCAAGTGAATGGGCTGTCTTGATAGAAATAAACTAGTTTCTAGTTAGACGAGATTCACGTGGTGACCGCCAATAGACACAAGAGTCATACCAGAGGGAGGGCGGTCACAGTCGTGAAGTTTAGTCCTCGGACTTCAGTCAGTACAGAGGCATACCATGACATCCACAACCAAATTACCCAGGTTTCAGAGTGGGGGAAACACTAGAACTTATGGCTGTACTCACAATCGGAACTCAAAACCAGCCTACATAGAGACCATAACGGGGAGCATCAACAGTACCCATCAGAACTAGTAGGAGATATATTTCCCTTAATAGAAACTGGGGGAAATCCGCAAATGGAGTAGTATCTTCTCTGTGAGTCTAAAGTAAGCTCCGCAAAATTCTGTCTCCTGGAAGAACACTGAACCAGGTTTCTCACTGAAATGACTCTGGTTTAAGATGCTAAGAAATAACCCAAGTTAGAAGATTGAAATAGACCATGACAAGAATATTTTTTGAACAATAATCTCTGCCTTGATACCTGCCTAGCGTTTGCATTATTTCCAGCTGCTCTTTAGTGAGCCCAAGTTTTGGCTATGGAACCTCTTCACATGACATTACTGCAGAGTTAAACAACCATACTTCAGAGGAGGTAACTCAGCAACAATGAGCTGAGAGCTTCTGGAAAAAACTACACTTCCAGACGACTTCTCTTCCAGAAACGTTTTGCATTTGGAGAAAGAGCTAACTGCTAAAAAATTTCAGATCTTCCACCAATAAATACATCATTAGTTTTTCTTATTTTCTGCTGGGAAAAAATAGAAGACTATTCTTTAGTTTTCAAACTGGGATTAAAGAATGCTTAGTCAAAGATGAACATCATTATTAGAAGAGAGTTGAAAATTATAGACGCAGATTCTGGGAGGATGATGTTGGGCATTGCCAAGCTATTGTTAGTTACCTCAGTCAGTCAGTCCAGGTGAAGCCAGAGGAAGGCCAAGGGTGAAGGCTGCTGAGCTACATGGTACTGTCATCAACCTCTGAAAATACTTCCTTCTGTTGTTCAGTGAAATCTAAACTTCTAGAGCCAAGAGAAGAATGGGATGGTTACTCTGGTGACCAAGCACACACTGCAAATGTTTACACCATCAAATGCAGAGCCTCGCATTCAGCAACGATGCCGACACCCCTGCACGGCCCTCTCCACAGGCCTTCCCATTATTTGGAGGCCAACAACAACACAGAAATACATTTGAAGAAAACAGACATGACTGTCATGAGTTAAATGCTTCCCCACACCTCCATCAAATGACCTTTTAATTCACAGTGTGAGCATAGCTGGGCAGCTAAGAATCCCACATTTCCATGGAGAGGCACTTACTACTTGGGAGGTGGAGCGGTGTCGTGGAAAGAACATGATTTAACTCATAAGCCTGGCTTCCCATCCAGCTCATGCACTTAATAGCTCATAAAGCTAGTCCAGTTACTCTCTTTGTCACTGTTTCCTTGTTTTAAAAGAACCTACTTTGTGGTGTTCGGTGAGGACATGGTAGAGCAAACATTTGTAGAATGTGTGCTTTGGAAGCCTTAACGACTACACCAACATGGATGCTTTGACTTCATTAAAGTTGGCCAGATGATTTTTACCTCATTGATGGAGCTGGCCTTATTTGCCAGTGGTAGAAACACACAAGGACTTGTGACGATCTCAGTGAATGTAATTGAGCTGGAACTAAAACATGAGTCTTTCCTTTAATAGCCCCTTAACAATGTCTTAGATTATTTATTTTGTTATTGTTTATCATTTGTTGTTTTTAATTGAGCTATATATTTTTTCCACTTTCCTTCCTCTGCCCTCCCCTTCCACCCTGCCCCCCTACTCCCAAATTACTTAGGAGATTTTGTCTTTTTCTATATATATTTTATTATCTTATAAGTGTTTTGCCTACAAGTATGTATGTGCACTAAATGTGTATGCGTACCTGGTACCTGAAGAGATCAGACTCCCCTGGGACTGGAGTTAAGGATGGGTTGTAGGAGTCAAGAGCAGCCTATGAGTCCACTCTCCAGTTCCTACCCAACAGTCCCATTTGGTAGCTGTCTACACTGCTTAGATTGGTTGTCCCACTCCACAGTGTTATCCTCCTACCTCAGTGGATAATTTGAAAAGTCAGTGATCACTGACCTTGCTTGATGAACTTTACAAGAGCAGGGCTCCCTCAGTGGTCTTTACAGTAAGCCCAATGCATTTACTGAACAAATAATGATGGAACTTATATAATCTTATTATTGTCCGACAATGTTTTAGCCTAACTATATGACTCATTTTTCCCCTAAGAACATAGTCCATGTGTAGATGGATGAATGGATATGAACAAAACAGCACACAAATAATCAAAGTCAAATTTCTTTTTCTACAAATTTAACTTTTCAAATAAATATATACAATTGTACTTCTATATAACAGGGCTTGAAATATATTGTGAAAATATTAAATCTAATTAGCAAAAACATTACAAAGTCATCATTTTGTGACAAGTATACTCATTACCACTTTCCTAGCATTTATCAGAAATATAATAATTATTAACTATAGCCATCATGCTGAAAATTAATTTTTATGAACTAATTTTAAGCTATTTAACCTGTTTTATTTTTTTTAAAAATTGGTTTTTGCTTGTTTGCTTCCTTTCCCCAACATAATACTTTTATTAATTATTTAAAAATTTCATACAATGACTCCAATGACACTTGCTTCCCAATCCTCCCAGGTTCACCCTCCCATCCCTGCACTCCCTGCCCCCAAAAGAACCCTAAAACACCAAGTTCAATTTGTGTGCCCATTCGTTCACTGGAGCTTGATCAAACTCCCAGTGACCAGCCCTATCCAGTAAACAGAGTCTTTCCCCCATCCCTCTGCCAGAAGCCGTCAGCTGTTACACTTCAGCATCTTCATCACAGTCTTCAAGGACTCTCTTCAATAGCTTCTGTCTGAACTGTTTTTTGTTTGTTTGTTTCTTGAGTGGAGGGAGGTTGTCACATAGAACATAGTAAGGAATTGTGCTGATCTAGCAAAGTGTTGGTAATAGATATTTTTCTAAGGTCGAAACCCAGGGAAGCTGCCTTGGTTTCCTACTATTGAATAGATCTTAACTCCAACTAGATAGCTGTTGTTTGCAGCCACCATGTGAGGGCTGTTTACTTCATGTTAAGGGTTATCTTGTCATGCTGGCCATAGGTCGTAGTTCATGGGTGTTGTCTCTGGGTAGGACTTCTTAACTGCTTCATTCCCTTGGCAGCTAGCAAAGTATTTTCTGGTATCATGGAAAGTAGACTATAGGCAGGAGGCTTACAGATGAGATCTAGCTCAAATCATCCAATCCAGTATCCTAAGTGTTTGTTGCCTTCATCAACAGGGTCTTACCTTCATTCTCGGAGAGGCAAACAAGGGTGAAAGCAATAGTCCATATTGTTTGAGGAGTCACTTGGATGACCCTGAACAACCATTCAACACGAGGCGTCTGTGCCCTGTACTGGTGTTTTTGATAGTGCAGGGTTCCTGTAGGGTTTCTGTGGAAGCACTATGAGTGGCATAAATTTCTTTAAGATTCATACATACATATATAACTTACCTGCATTATGCATAATTTTAGGTAAATATAAAACAATATGATCCCTCGAAGCTTTATTACACAACCTTAATGCTATTTGTCTCTTGTCCCTCCTAATACTTCTATAATGACCCCCTCATGAAGTCCCCTTCTATTTTCCCATTCTAAATCCCAACCTAATACCCACAGATAAGTGTAGATACCACCCCTCATCAAAGAAACCTCTTTTTACAGGAAATAGAAACCATCGCTGAGAACCATAACTTCTGAGATCAAATGACTGTGGGAAGGCAAGCCCTAAATGTCTTGCATCTATTGCTCAGCAAACACCACAGAATAGGGGCCAGAAAGACTTTTAGGGCCAGAATATCAGAAGTCTGTGGTAAACAATTTTGCCTGGAAATGACTTCATAAACAAGACTGGGACAATGGCAATTTCAATGGGCATGTTAATGGGAAAGATGGAGAATCTCATGGGGTCCCATCCCTAGGAAAAGAACTACAGACAACTAATGACTGCTGGGGGAAGGAAGATTAGCCTCTCCAGGGCTGAGCCCCTTATTGGGTATCCAATCCATTTCTGAAAGCATATACACAAAAACAACAAAGATGGACTCATCATGTTGTATTTATATATCTTTGAATGTAAATATATATACACTAACATATATATATATATATACTAATGTGTATATATGTGTGTGTGTTAGTGTATATGCAATCTTAATAATCAAAGATAAAAAGGCTATCAGTTTGAGAGTTTGGGGGAGGACATGGGAAGGATTGGAAGGTGGTACCTGGGAGGGGCTGGAGGGAAGAAAGAAAAAGAGGCAGTTGTAATTCTACCCCAATATATTTTAAATTAATCATATTAAAATAAATAAAATTTATTGAGCTAGAAAATTGAGCTTAAGAATGCAAAAAAAAAGGAGAGGAAATTATATAAAGAGCCTCCACATGCCCATGCTCTCACTTCATCCTACATAAGTAGTCCACTCACACTTGAAATCAAAGCATGCAAGATGTCTCTAAGTGGGGTGGCTGTCTGAGCTAAGGGTAAGAGGTCCTACTCTTAAACTGTGAGACACACGACGACACAAATAAGTTTGAGTATACAAGAAAATCATGTTTAGATGCCATGAATTTTGTTAATACATGTTCCTTTTAAAAATGATACAATTAAACTGTTAAAATTATCTAAGCTATAAATTGGGAGAACGACAAAAGCTCCTTGCAAGAAGAGAATAGATAAGTCATTCTAAGACACAGGGTGAGAAGGGAAATATGGGCAATGGCTTTAAAGAAAGAGCCTGTGAGCAGTATAATGCCACTGACAAGAGCCACTTTAAATTAATGAAAAGCAAGAATCCTTGTATTTTAGAAGCATTGCTAATTATATAACAGAAATTAATGCACATCTATGCTCATATTTAAAAAATTTCTAAAGATAATTAACAAAATTCTGAATAAGAACAGAAAGGTAATTTAAGGTAATATAAATTACAGAAAGCAAAACAAACAAAAATCCCAATGAAACAAAAGAGATTTCTCAACTCTAGCACTAAAAGCCATATAACAATGGAATCTTTTTGGAGTGGCTAAGGAGAGAGAAATGAATTTTCAACATGGGATGCTAAGATGAACCTGTAGATTAAGAGAAAATAGCGATGTCGAGATATTCCATGTAGTCTTGGAGAAATATCCTTCAACACTTGCTGGGGAAAAAATCAGAATGAGGTTCAAACACAGACTTGGGTGTGGCCCAAGAAACAATAGAAGAATCCTAAATAAGCAATGACATTATAAAATAATTCTGAGAATGAATTTTGAAATTTAATATCAAAGTGAATCTAAAATAGGGTGATCAATAAGTGGCAGGATGTGGGATACTGGTGCTGATCCAACTAAGTTGTGTTGAGAGAGGGCCCTTGTTCCGTCCTGGCTACCTAGCTAGCTTACATCGGAAATAATCACACAGAAACTGTATCAATTAAACTACTACTTGGCCCATTAGCTTTAGCCTCTTATTGACTAATTCTCACATCTTGATTTAACCCATTTCTAATATTCTTTATGTCACCATGAGGTCGTGGCTTACCGGGAAAGATTTAGCATGTCTGACTCTGGCAGTTCCATGGCGGTTCTCTCTCTGATTCTGCTTTTTTCCTCCCAGAATTCAGTTCTGTCTTCTCCACCTACCTAAGTTCTGCCCCATCAGGCCAAGCAGTTTCTTTATTAATTAACCAGTGAAAGCAACACAGAAACAGAAGGACCTCCTATACCAAAGTTGTGCTAAGAAGCAGTGCTAGGGATGTTCTGTTGGCTTTACTTTGTAAAATCTCCTCTTCCCCAGCCACTTTCTGTCCTATATGGCTGACTTGAGTGTATTACGTCATCATGATTCCTAGTTTCTGTTCTGAAGCTGGGCTGGTTAGTTTTATGTCAGCTTCACACAAGCTACAGTCGTTTGAGAGAACATTAACTGAGAAAATGTTCCCTTCAAATTAACCTGTTGGATAGCACATGGGGCATTATTTTAATTAGTAATTGACATAGGAGGACTCAGCCCATTGTGGCTATTGTCATCCCTGGGCAGGTGATCCTAAGGTACACAAAAATGCAGGCTGAGCAAGTCATAGGGAGCAAGCCAGTAAGCAGCATTCCTCCACTGCTTCTGCATCAGCTCCTGCCTCCAGGTTCTGACACTTTCTGAGTTCTTACTTTGGCTTTCTTAAATGAACTGTGATTCAAGTTATATAAGTCAAATAAACCCTTTCATCCTCTAGTTGCTTTTGGCCATGATGTTTTAACATGGCAAGACAAACCTTAATTGAGACAAAATCCCTGATTGATGAGAGGGAGGGAGGAAAGAAAGATCAAGAGAATTTATAGTTCTTTCTGTATTCCTAGTGTTCACCTAAGACTGTCTATTCCTGTCAGTGTGTGGTTACTGCTAAATCAGGCAAAGAGAAAGAAAGAAAAGACTTGTCTTTTCTAAATCGTCCCTTTTTTTCCCTGAAGCTAGAGTTGGTGTACTGTCCAGAGCTGATTTACTCAGGCTCTTTCGTACCTTTGTGAGATCTGTCACCTTCAAAAATAGCTTTGAGATAAGTAAACTCTGTCCACATGATCTGCACTTGAACAATCATTTCATTTTGACCCTTGACTAAAACAAAAAGATAAATATATTAAGTTTACACATTTTAAAGCTAAAAATAAAAAAAATTAATGAGGGGGTCACAAGGGAGGGTGTACAGCAATTTATCCACTTACAAAGACAAAGAGGGACAACAAAGAATCTTAACAATAAAATTTAACTTAATAGGCCACGGCAAAGAAAAATCCTACTAAATTCAAAGCTTAAAATATCACCATAGGAAGGAATTAAACTTATGTCCTGGTGCTGGTCATGGTAGATTGTTCTTATTAGCTCCACCATTGGTTAACATTATAAACATTGGCCCAAAAAAAAAAGCAAAAACAATGAATAAAACTCAAACAGAAAGAAACCACAACTGGATAAAACAAAAACTTTCACCTTCTAAAGACGAAGAACAACATACAAATCATATACTGAATTGGTATTTTTCAATTACTTAGTATTAGCACATTTTTTTAATTAATTAGTATTAGCCCATTTTAAATTCCCTTGGCACATGTAATAAAAAGTAGTTTCATGAAGCAACAGTCAATTGACTCGGATAATTACCCTACAATGTGTACATATAACAACATAATACTTTATATACTTGTAATAAGGAAATATATATTTGATCCCTGCCCCTGGATTGAGCCACCAAATTCCAAAAATTCTTAAACGCTTAAGTGATGTGTCTTTTTCTACGTACAAAGTGACTACTACCATTTTAATAAGGTCTGTCTGCATCAGTCTGATGAGGCTTGGTTCTCCACTGGAGGTGTTGAGAGACAACCAGACTTTTAAGAGATAAGAAGAGCACGCGGAGTCTCTGGAAAGGACTAATGCAGTTCTCATGAGAGTAGACTGTTATTACCCAGGCCTGGTGCTCTCTCCATTGTGTTACACACGTGTTATTCATCTTCACATGCTCACTCTTCTGTGTTTGCCTGTCAATAGAAGTATAGGAAACTGTCCTTTCTGGCACTACCCACCTATCAGGAAAGAAAAACAGAAACAAACAAACAAACAAAAAAAAAACCCTCTGTTATTCATAAGTTAGCCAGTGTCAGGTAGCCTATTTTATAAACAGAATATGAACTAAGATAATAAAGAATGAGTAAGAGTTCCTTAACTTGAGTTCCTGGGGCCTAGTTCCCATGTCATCATGCTTTCAATCTTATCCCAGCCTCTAGGAAAGGAATGGGGGCTGAAAGCTGAGTTTGTTCCCACCAGTTAAGCATAACTACATTATCAAGACTTTTCTGTAAAAATCTTAAAAGGACGGGCTTTGGGAAATTTCCAAATTGATAAGATTCCTTGGGGGGGGGGGCGGCAAGAGAAACCATTGCTACAGAGAGCATGCAAGGTCCATGGAACTCTGCTTTGTACTTTTCCACCTGGCCATAATCTGCATGGATTGCAATAGATTTTGCTAAGTGAGGTACAAATATAAGTAAAAGAATGTCCACAAATCCTATGAGCTATTTCAGAAGGTTAAATGAACAGAGGAGGAATAAGGAACCTTTATACATAAAACGAAGACTTGACCTCTCCAAGGTATGATTGAAGGGAAGGATTTTTATTGTAGATATAAGGGAAGAGAACAGTCAGAGGCATCTGAAAGAGTCCAAACTAAACAGGGCCATGGAGGTGAGGAGGGCAAGAGAGGAAGAGGAGAGAGGGAGCAAAGGAGAGAGGCCAAAGAAAGGAAGAAACAAAGAGAAAAAAGAGGGAGAGAGAGAGAGAGAGAGAGAGAGAGAGAGAGAGAGAGAGAGAGAGAGAGAGCCAAGAGAAATCAGAAAGTACGTGGTCCAAATGGCTGGGTTATATAGGAATCAGAAACTGGGGAACTGGGGGAAGGAAAGTCCCTGGCCTAGAGATGGTTTGAGGAAGGAGAAAGAGGCAGTTATAATTCTACTCCAATATATATTAAATTAAGTATATTAAAATAAATAAATGCTATTGAGCTAGAACCTCCACACATCCATGCTCTCACTTCATCCTACACAGTAGTCCACTAACACTTGATATCAAAACATGCAAAAAGTCTTTATGTGGGGTGTCTGTCTGAGCTAAGGGTAAGAAGTCCTACTTTTAAATTGTGAGACACACAATGACACAAATAGATTTGAGTATAACAGTTACAAGAAAATCATGTTTTGATGCCAAGAATTTCGTTAATACATGTTCCTTTTAAAAACGATACAATTAAACTGTTAAAATTATCTCAGCTATAAATTGGGAGAATGACAAAAGCTCCTTGCGAGAATAGATAAGTCATTCTAAGACACAGGGTGAGATGGGAAAGATGGGCAATGGCTCTCCTTCCACATGATCTGCACTTGAAACAACCATTTCATTTTGACCCTTGGAGATGGTTTTGAGAAGAGCAGAGAGGAGCCTCAAGTACTGAATGGGCCCAGCAGTCAGCATGTTCTTTGATATGCTAGTAGGCACCACAGATAGCCATTGCTCTGGGTTTCATTGGTACCTGAGACTTTATATTTTATATTTATATCTGCTTAGCCAGAAACATAGACCTTAACTGGAACTTGCAACAGGCATCTAAATTGTGGGAGGCTGGAAGCAGCTTTCACACACCCGGTGTCAGCAGTGTTTGTGGTACAAGTTATGAAAGCAGAGGAAGAACCATTTCTTACCTTCAGAACACCTCAAATGCATGTAATTTTTATTTGCCAGTTGAACACCAATGAAGCTGAGGAACTAATTAAGAAAAAATGACTTATGCCAATGAGGAGCTTTTTATCAAAAGATATAAACTGGCATATTTCTCTTATGGTAAAAGTAGCTGAAATTTACTCATTTAACATGAAGTTATGCATTATAAAGTTGTATGTTTTAAATATGACCAGTTAAATTTATCTCAAATAAATTATTTTTAATAAACAACACCAAACAGAACAATAAAATGAAAGTAAAAGAGGGGCTATTTTGGGATTTTTAATTTTCATTATTATTATTATCATTGTTTAAATATGTTTCATACTATACATTTTGATTAGATTTGATTAACTCCCTCCCCTAACTTCTCCCAGTTTCACCCCACCTCCTTACCCCCTAACTTCATGTTCTTTGTCTCTCACAAAATAAAAACTAACAAAAAAAAAAATAAAAACAAACTCTAAATAAGAGCAAAATTACCAATATAAACAAAAACAAACACACACCGAAGAAGAGTTCATTTCATGTGGGCCAAGTACTCCTGGGCATGCGGTGAGGTTGATAGACCCAGTAACCCCACACTGAGAAAACGGGGTTTCACTTTCCCAGCAGGTTTCACTTGCAGATGACTTCCTGTCTGGGAGTGGGATTTTTGGTTCATGCTCCTTTCTCCATGCCGGGATTTTCTTTGCTTTGAATTAGTGCATGATGTCACAGTCTCTGTGAGTTCATACATGCACTAGGCCTGCTTTCTGACAGACACCGTTTCCTTGGAGTCATTCACCACCTCTGGCTCTTAGGATCTTTTCACCTGCCTATAGATGTCTGACCCTTTCCCTCAAGGGTCAGACATTCCATTTATGGCTGAGCCTCCACAGTCTCACTCTCTGTACATTGTCCAGATGTGAGTGTCTATGTTAGTTCCCATCTATGTCAAGGAGCTTTTCTGACAAGAGTTATGATCTATAGGCTTTGATCTATAGCTATAGCAATGTGTCATTAGGAGCCACTTATTGCTATGTTCATTTAGCAGAATAATATTTGGCTTTCCCCTAGGGCCTATTTA
Source organism: Alexandromys fortis (assembly GCF_014885135.2). NCBI lineage: Eukaryota > Metazoa > Chordata > Mammalia > Rodentia > Cricetidae > Alexandromys > Alexandromys fortis. The sequence goes on along the minus strand of NW_026067976.1, from coordinate 7,878,776 downwards.
TCCTCAGGTTCTTGGCCATTTTAGCAGTGTCATGATATGGGTTCCATATCATGGTGTTGGTTTTAAGAGTTACAAAACAAAAAGTTGTTGTTTACTCCTCTAAACTTTGTATAACTGTTGTACCAGTGTATCTTGTAGAGAGGTTATAGTTGTAATTCACAGGCTTTGTAGCTGGATAATATTCATGGTTACTTTTCTTCCTGGGAAGTGTCTTAGTTAGGGTTTCTATTGCTGTGAAGAGACACCATGAACCTGGCAACTCTTATAAAGGAAACCATTTAATTGGGTAGCCCATAGCTCAGAAGTTTAATCCATTATCATCATGGCAGAAGTGTGCAGGCAGATATGCCAGAGAAGGAGCTGAGAATTCTACATCTTGATGCAAATGAAACAGGAAGTAAACTGAGACACTGGGGTTAACTTGAGCTTAGGAAACCTCAAAGCCACCCCTACAGTGAAATGCTTTCTCCAACAAGGCCACACCTAATCCAACAAAGCAACACTTCCTAGTAATGCCACTCCCTATGATCTTGGGGGGGGGGCGATGACATTCAAACTACCACCCAGGTAGTATGCATAATACATTCCAGCACCAAGAAAGCTAGCCACTCAGTAGTGGTGAACATCTATCTAGGTACTAGCTCAGTTTCTCTGTGTTCAATACATTAAGTGTTGTCTTCAACAATAGGGCCTTAGTGTCAAGATAACCAATACCCTTTGCTATAACTTTTGATGTTTTGGGGACCTATGAGACCTCTGTAGCCAATGATTCATCAAGTTGTAGCCATTCCTGGCCCTGGGAGTTTTACTTAGCAGCATGAGATATCTAGTTGGTACATTGTCTCACTAATTACATGGTGATTCAATTTAAGCTTGAATATATATATATATATATACATATACATACATACACACATATATGTATATATGGATGTATACACATTCTTAATTTAAACCTGTATCTATAAACTTATATACATATATATGTATATATTTATGTATACACACATAAGCTTCTATAACAGTAGGTTTCCATATGGTTTTTCAAAAGGCCTTTACTGTTAGTTGTGCCCCCCCACATCCCATATATTCTTCTTTCCCTTTTTCTCCCATGCTCCACATTTAGCCTTCCTACTCCAGTATATCCTTTATCTTTCCCTTCCCTTGGAAATTCTATCCTCTCCCCAAACCTTTATTCTAATTCACACACACACACACACACACACACACACACACACACATTCCCCTCCCACTGACGTGGGATTCCCCTCTGCATGCTTTGAATATCACTGGTTAATAAAGAAACTGCTTTGGGCTTACAGCACACCTTTAGGGGAACAGAACTAGGTGGGGAAAACTAAACTGAATGCTTGGAGAAGGAAGGCAGAGACAGAGAGAAGCCATGTAGCCCTGTGGGAGCCAGACAGAACTTTTCCCGGTAAGCAAAGCTATGTGGCATTGCACAGATTACTAGAAATGGGCAAAATTAAGATATAAGTGTTAGACAATAAGAAGCTAGAGCCAATGGGCCAAACAATATTTTAAATAATATAGTTTCTGTGTGATTCTTTCAGGGCTGAGCAGCCGGGAAAAGAAACAAGCAGCCTCCTCCAACATCCTATACACATATAGAAACCAGCAATGAATAACTGTTCCACTTTGCCTGCATCCTTGCCAGCATCTTCTATCATTTGTTGTGTTAGTCTTGGCCATTCTGATTGGAGTAAGATGAAATCTCAAATAGTTTTATTGTGCTTTTCTCTCATGGCTAATAATACTAAACATTTTTACAACTGTGTCTCAGCTATTTGTGATTTCACCTTTTTAAGAGTTCTCTGTTTAGTTATATACCTTCCATTTCAATTAGGTTGTTTTCTTGATGTTCAGTCTTTTTAATTCTTTTCATTCTAGAAACTAACCCTCTGGAAGATATATAATAGGAAGATGCTGTTCCTGTTCTGTAGTCTGTGGATTGCTTGAATGATGGTGTCCTTTGCTGTACAGTTTTCCAGCCCCGTTAGGTCTTCTTTATTAATTATTGATCTTAATGCCTGTGCTGTGTCTTCCTGTTCAGAAAGTTTCTGCCTGTGTCTATTCTCTACTTTCTCTTCTATTAGATTCATAGTATCTGGTCTTACTGTGAGGTGCTTGATCAATTCTGAGTTGGTCTCATTCATGGTGATGGATATGGATCTACCTTCTTTCTTCCACACACAGCTAGCCAATTTGACTGTATTGGTTGTTGAAGATGCTCCTTTATTTAGTGTATAATTTAGGCTTTGTTTGTTTGCTTTGAGGCAGAGTCTCTGTACCTATCTCAGACTGTTTTGGAACTCCCTATGTAGACTCACTACATAGACTCTGTTTAGTTTTGTTTTTCTAGATGTCCTGTCTATTTGTAAGAGTGTGATATTGAAGTTAACCACTATCACTGTGTTACAGTGAATATGTGATTCAGTTGTATTTCTTTTGTGAACTTGCATGCCTTTGTGTTGGGGCATAAATGTTTAGACTTGTAATACATCTTGATAGATTTTTCCTTTAATAAGTAGTGTCCTTCCTTATATCTTCTTGTCAATTTTGGTTTGAAGACTATTCTTGTTAGATATTGTATCAATTATGCCTGCTTGCTTCTTGGGTCTATTTGCTTGGAATATCTTTATCCATCCTTTTTCCCCAAGTGATATCTGTCCTTTATGCTAAGGTGCATTTCTTGGATACAGCGGGAAGCTGGATCCCATTTTCTAGTACAATCTGTTAGTCTGTGTCTTTTTATTGGGGCATTGAGACTATTAATATTGAAAGTTATTATTGGGCATGTTTATTAATTCCTGTGGGGTTTTGTTGTAATTATGATGTGTTTCCCCTTTCTTTTCATTAACTATTCTGGGATTTTTTAAAATTCTTTTTATTCTCTTGGGTGTAGTTAACCTCTTCAGACAGAGGCTTTGCTTCTAACGCTTTCTTTAGGTCTTCATAGGTAGAGGCGAATTTCTTAATTTGTTTTTGTTGTGAAATGTTTTTCTTTCTACATTTATTATGATTGATAGTTTTGCCAGCTGTAGTAGTCTGCTCTATCATCTGAATTTCAGTGTCTCCAGAGAGAAGTCGTGTAGGCCTGCCTTTATATATGACTTGGTCTTTTTCTCTTGCCTCTTTTAATATCCTTTCTTTATTCTGTACATTCAGTGTTTTTATTATTATGTGGTATGAGGAGTTTCTTTTCTGGTTCTGTTCATTTGGCATTCTGTATGCCTCTTGCACACTGATAGACGTATCTTTTTTAGATTAGGATAATCTTCTTTTATGATTTTGTTAAAAATATTTTGTGTCCTGAAGGTCCCACAAACCAGGCACCATGTTGCTACATCTCTTAGTTGCCCACAAGACCACCTTTAATGCAGGTGTTAGACATAAAAATGTCCATGTGGTTCAAGACATAGCCCAAGATTCACCATTGTCCTGTCACAGAACCTGGATACGAAGATTGCGGTGGGGGGGGGCAATTACAGAATAATTTTAGGCACCCATCTTGGGGACAGGAGACTTAATCTCTGGAGCTGCATTTTATCTTCTAATAAATGAGTACATCGAGTTACTTGCAGAGAAGTAAGATGTCTTTGACGTCAAATATTCTGTGCTTTCAGGTGATGCTAGGTAGTTAAACTGTTTCCTTCCCTGAAATGGAAGAGAGAGGCTTCTGACCTTTAGAGAGGAATAAAAGGAATGGGAAGGAGGAAGGGTGGAACATAGGAGTGTAGGTGGAACATAGTTACTTTTTTTGTTTAATTTTGAAATTTTTCATTCTCTGTTATCAACCCACAATGATAGCTTTGATTGTAGCATGTGGACTCCTTTACTGCCACAGTGTATCTTTCTCAATCTCGGTTGGAAACCCTTTGGAATTGCAGTCATTGGACTTTGGGTTTGGTCAGTGGGCTCTGGCTTTTTACTCAAAGCTGTTTCTCCTTCACGGTCAAAACTGTTAAGTGGCTTTCAAACGTATTCCTGCTAAAACCACTCTGAAGGTGTTACATGTAAACAAATGAATGAGTCACATGGCAAAGCATCCTGTTAGACCAGTGAAGAAAAAGATGTCTCTGCAGTTCTCAACCATGCACACTTTAGGCCAAGGCTCAGTTTTCAAAGTGCTTTCCAAATCAATATTTGCCAACCTCTAGGGAGCCTTCTGCTATCTCACACAATTACACTGCACATAATATTTCAGTCACTGATGGGCTACGTGTTCATCGGTGGGCTACAAAGATTATAATGGAACAGAGAAAGCATCCTGCCTGGTGATGCCACAGCTGCCGTCCTCACAGCACAATGCATTGCTCTCATGTTTGTGGTGCTGCTGATGGAAGCAAACCACCTGTGCTGAAATATGCATACAGGCATGATAGAATATACAATTGTGTATGATGTGTAATACTGGGCAATAATATAAATGAGTACTGAACTTTATACATTTATGACACTGCATACTTTTATTGATGTTTTAGTATGCATTCTTTATACATGGACATGCACACACATAGACACACACACACACTGTAAAGTAGTACACCATGCACAGCAGGGCAGCTTCAACTTTCTGTATTAGTTACTTTCTTTTGTTGTGATAGAATACAAGGATCATGGAAACTTATAGAAGAGTTATTTGGTCTTATGGTGGTTCCAGAGGGAAAAGAGTCCATCTGGGCTGGGTCTCATGGCAGCAAGCAACAGTCATAGAGGTAGGAACCTCTCTCACTGACCCACAAGCAAAACAGAGAGAACAAATTGGAAACAGAGCATGGTTTTGAAACCTCAAAGACTTTTCCCCAGTGATATACTCCCTCCCGGCAAAACCACACCTTCTAAGCCTTGCCAAATGTGGCAACACCTGGGGTGGGTGGGTGGGTGGGTGGGTGGGTGGGTATTCAAATGTAAGAGACTACTGAAGACAGTCTCATTCAAATCACTATATTTTCATGTCTGTTGCTACTTGATTGCATGGAGGCCATGGGGAACAGTTGCTTAGACCGCTGGGCTAGTGTGAGTACACTCTATGATGGTCTTATGGTGATGAATGTCTCAGAACACACCCTTACTGGTGAAGGCTGCTGGATGGAACACCACGGCAAGGTCACCCGGAGTCTATGTCTGGAAGCAAGGAAAATATTGTAGTAATGCTGTCAACTAACTCAGGCCTGATTTGACATTCACATACTGGCTCCTTAATTTCTCCTTTCTGGTCCAGAATCCAACCCAGGGTCTTATGTTGCGTTTACTTGTAATGTCTCTTTCATTTCCTCTAATCAAGAATATTTCTCATTTTTTTTCTCTCTACATTGACACTTTTGAAGAGTACTGGCCAATTATTTTGTAAAATGTTCCTTAATTGGTATTTGTCTGATGTTTTCCCATGACTTGATTAAGGTTATGCAATTTTGGCAGCAGTATCACATGAAGAATGTACCGTGCGCAGTGCATCCTATCAGTAGGTATATGATGTCAACATGCCTTATTACCGGCGATGTTAACTTTGATCACTTGATTAAAGGCCTGTCTGCCAGATTTCTCCAGTGTAAGGTTTTATTTTTCCCTTTATAATTAATAAGTATCATATGGGGGAATACTTTGAGACTGTCCACATATCCTGTTTCACGTCACACTTTTCACCTACGGATTTGAGCATCCATTGATGATTTTTATCTATAACAATTGTTACTGTGCTGTTTGACTTATGATGTTTTCTGTAGCTATTATTTCTTCTCATTCACTGGAGTTTTGCTGGCTTGAGCACTTGTCTGAGGTTCCATCTATTTTTTGAACTGATGATTTATATATCACTATGAAGTCATGGATATGTGCTTTATTTCATGGCTAACATTTATCACTACCACACATTTTATTTTCTCAAAATTTCCCATATTTGGCTAGATACTGACTGGTTTTGATATACTCCATTTTTTTTATCACTTTAACACTTCTTCAAGTTTTGGTATATAAGACACTCTAAATTTATCTGAAAATAAGTAAAATCACCCAATTAAGAGACAATAACATTTAAAGGCAGAATCTCAAATAAATTTATAACAGATGAACAAATGACTTAACACATAATAGGGATCGCCAGGAGAGAAGGATAAAAAATGGAGGGAGGGAAAAATTGGTAGAAGTATTGCAAAGCATTCTAGACTCAAACATAGTGTTAGAACATTCAAGAGACACTAAGCTTGGTACTTACTTAAAATAAAAAAATTCTTATTAATGCTATGATCATGTCTAAACATTTAATAAAAGATTAAAGAGCAACTAAAGAAAAAGATTTTTCAACATTAAACAAACAATGATGATTCTACCAGTCAAGGTTGTGAGGAAACCTAGAAAGGTCAGTAGAACGGAATTTTTAAGGTATTGAAAAGAAACATAAAGTTAACCAACCTACAACCCTATACCTAGTACCACCACTCCCAAAAAAAACCATTCTATGTGAGAAGTAAAAGAGAAACACTGTCCTGCAAGCAGGAGGAAGTATGGTCGTTGATATATAAAGGAAGTAGCATTATTCAATTAAAAAAATAGCATGGCATGAAAATAAAATCTTATCAAGTTTTAAAAGCCAACTTAGATATCAAATATGTGAGTAAATATAAAATTATACTGCATGCTTAAAACAGTAATATTATTTTAGTGAAATAGAAATTTAAAGTAAGTAGAGATGTTAGAAAATGGTTGTGTAAGATTGAATTTTTGGTAAACATTAAATATTTAATTTTAAGACAACTGTAATAAGTCAAAGATGCAAACAATAATTTCTTGAGTTATCTAAGTGAATAATATAGAGATATAATCAAAATATATGGGTAACAAGAAAAAAATAGAGTTTGTGGTTGTTTTTATATAAGACAGGACGTGGGGAAAAAGAAAAAAAAAGAAATAAGACAAAACAAATACAATACTGTATGCTACCCGATTGTATTGATCATAATAAATGTCATTATACTAAGAATTATACTTAAATTATGGAAATAATGCCGGGCAGTGGTGGTGCATGCCTTTAATCCCAGCACTCGGGAGACAGAGGCAGGTGGATCTCTGTGAGTTCGAGGCCAGACTGGTCTAGAAGAGCTAGTTCCAGGACAGGAACCAAAAAGCTACAGAGAAACCTGTCTCGAAAATCAAAAATAAATAAATAAATAAATAAATAAATATGGAAATAGAATAAACTGATTATGCACTGGATAAGGCAATATAATCTAAATATCAGAGTATAGATATTTAGAAGGTAAATGGATAAAAAATACTGAATATAAAGTGTTAAACAAAAAAAACCCTAGTAAAATATTATTATAATTTTATTATTTCTGCTAAACAAGCTATCAGAGGAGAAGAGTAATCAACAATCTTATCCAGTCAATACTTTGTAAGCCATAATGATGGCATGCCCACTGGTGCAATAGTGGAACAGACACCACAAGCATTGGGAGTAACCAACCCTATTTTTATTGCATTTATGTTCCTCTCAACAAGATTAAACCTATATCCAGAATCACTGGGCTAAGAATCCATAGCTAGACAGGTCCAAGTCCCTAGGGGAGAATCTACTACTATTACGGTTTAATTGGGCAGAGTATTAAACTGACTCCTAGTATTTATTTTTAAACACATGGATTAATTCATTCCTCAACCCTTACCAGAGAAGTTTTATTATTATTGTCATCATCACTATTTTGAAGTAGATGACAATGAAGAGAGAGCCACAACTGGGCAAAGATGCACAAGAGACTGCAGGATACTCATCCCTAAAGAGAATAAATATGAACACCCTGCTTCATAGAACTCAAGGATTATTGTAGAAGAAGGCTATAAAGAGTATAAGAGCCTGGGCCAAAGAAAGACTACAAGAAAACTGTGTCTTCTGGACAGAGCAGGGTAACTACACATGTGAGCTCACAGTGGTTATGACAGCTTGCAGAAGACCACAGAAAGCTCTAGATTTTCTTTATCAGTATAGTCCTGGTAGTCAGCTATGCTCCAGTGGAAGCCTACACATCCAAGAATATTTGGAGAGTACAAATTAGTAGTGATAAGTTGGGGGGAAAAAAAGAACAAAAAGGTTGATGAGTAGGGAAAGGGGAGTGGATCTAGATGGGAAGTGTTGGGGTGTGAATATTATCAAAACACAATGCATGATATTCTTAATGAATTAATAAAGGTATAAAAAGAGAATCAACAGTAGAGATATTAAAAAATAAGTATTTTAAAATAGATAGCAAGGTATACCTAAACATTCTTGGAAGTGTGGTGATAGTAAAACCTTAGTACCAATTTAACTACCTTCAGAAGGAAAAAAAAAACAATGGCAATTTCTACAAAAGAACATGAACTTCTAGGCAAAAGATTCACTATGTGTTTATGTGTGTATTTTCTAAGCAGCTATTAGAAAGTCCTCCAAACTTAGTAACTTAAAAATACACATTTTTTTTTCTTATAATTCTGGGTTTCAGAAACATGAATATTACCAGAGTAAAATTCAAAGCTTTGGCAGGCCTGGCTCTTTTAGAAAATGATGTGGGATTCCCCTCTGTATGCTGTGAATATGTTTTATTATCATTGGTTAATAAAGAAGCTACTTTGGCCTGTGGCAGGGCAAAATAGAGCTAGGTGAGAAAACTAAACTGAATGCTGGGAGAAAAGATGCAAGAGTCAGGGAGACGCCATGTAGCTGCTGAAGGAGAGAGGTGCCCTGGAACCTTGGCAGTAAACCACAAACCACATGGTAATACACAGAATAATAGAAATGGGTTAATTTAAGATGTAAGAGCTATCTATAAATACTATTGGCCAAACAGTATTGTAATTAATATAACTTTTGTATGATTATTTTGGGTCTGGACAGCCAGGAACAAGCATGCAGCCTCTACCAACAGGAAAATGTCTTACGGAGAGTGCACATCTGGACTTTTCACTTTCTAGAAGTAGTTGCATTTTTAACATCTGGTGCCTCTCTTTGATCATGTCACTTTTCTCCTTCTGCTTTTCTTTTTTTCTATAGTCTAATTTCTCTCTCTCTCCTTCCAGGGACAGTTATGATTACATTAGAATACACCAGCTAACATAGGGCAATCTCTCTACCTTATGAAATCTCAAGATATCATGCCTGCAAAATCTCTTCTGCTATGACGTTCACAAAATCTGGTTATCTGTATATGACATTATTTAGTCTACAACAGTATAATATTGCTTGACTTGCTCAGGCTCTCTCTCCAAATACATAGTTTGAGTATATATCCAAATTATATACCCACACTTTAAGAAATTTAGAGCAAGTGAGAAGTTTGGCAAAAAGTAAGCAGACAGGGGAGAAATGGTTAGTTTGGTGTGTTGGAGGTCACTGTGTGGTAAAATTGTAGTAAGATGAAAGGATAGCACAGAGAAACGCTCAGATAATTATTTCCACAGCTAGACACATTTCATCTGTGCCCATGTTCGGAATATGACCACAGAGGTAGAGGTATTTTGCATGATGGGGTAAGCTCATGCAAATAAGAACACAAGGACTTGGTGCTGACTAAGTCATCAGCACAGAAGTGTGTTTTACTCTAATGGTGTTTAGATCATGTATGGAGAAGAGAGGTGTTGCCCCAGTATAGACATACTCAGTAGATGACTGAATGCCCAGGAACTGATTTTTAATAAATTAAATAGACCAAGATGCTGTTCAATGGTACCAGGAATAGACATAAAGCAGGCAGTGCTGAAAGGTAAGACTACCAGTCTAAGTTGGACTATGTGGAGTTTAAGTTGTCTGTGCAATAGCCAAGTGGTTCTGTGCACTAGGCACCTGGAACATAAAGGGAGGAAAGTCAGAATAAAGTAGACATGAATAATTTGTAGATACTAATATAAATAAGGAGACTAAAATAAGAGAAACAGCAAATTTCAAAAATCATTTAAATTCTATTAGAAAATGTACAGTGTATGTCCCTCATACTTTTGGTTCCTGAATCTATTGCTCATTTTTTTCTGTGAATATACGATGAGTGTTCTTTCCATTTTATATGCATGAACATAAATAAATACATGCATGTACCTCATTTTTTTCAACTTGGTCATTAGATTTTTAATTTCAAGACGTTATTGTGGATGAAGCAAAGGGTGACTGGACATATAGATAATATATAGATAGTATTTGGTTTTTATCTACTAGTTTGTCAAAATTCAGTCTATGTTATCAATTATGGCTCTGTTTTCTTAGTTTGCTGATAACTGGCTATGGCCCAGTTTTATAACATTAAAGACTTTCTTCTTTGTTCACCTCATTTTAGGAAGAAGACTTTAATGTACGAATTCTTTAATTCTTTTATACACATCCTGCTTTCTTACTTTTAGTTAGGATGAGCATATTCTGAAGGTGACAGAACATACCCTGGGGGAAGAAAAGAGTAAGAAGATAAGAGGGCTAAACTAGAATGACTATCAATGACAACTATTGTATGCCAGTATACAATAACAGTCCAGAAAAAAAATGGGTACATTCCTAGAAACATACATCTTAGAATCAATGATGAAGATAGGGGAATCCTGAATGGGAAATGACAAGAAATATGAGTCAGCAACCAAACTTACCAATAAAGAAAAAGCTTCTCATAAGAGAGCTTCCTGGTGCCTAAACAAAGAAGTAGTGTCAATCCCCCAAATACTGGAGAAAATGAAGCAGTGTTAATCCTATAGTGAATGCAGGGCGGACCATGAGAAAAGAGAAAAGAGATGTCAAGGGAGGGGAAAGAGAATGTGCCATGAAAACAGAGTGTGAATGATCCAGAGTCATTCACCAGTACCAAACCAGGTAGGGAGGGAAGGAGGTAGGGAGGAAGGCAGTGCAGGAGAGGAATGAATGAGAGCAATGTATATAACACAAATTTATAAAAATGCTACCATGGACCCCATTACTTTGTACACTAATCTATACTAGTTAATTAAATAAAAAATAATTTTAAAAAATCAGATAAGAACTCTATAAGAAAAAAAACTCATCATTGAATATTTCTAGTGACCATAGGCCACAAATCCTCAACAAAAACACTAGCAAAACAAATCAAATATTTCCTTCAATGCAACGGACCACACACAATGGCCATTGCAAGTTGTCTCTGGGCTAGACAAAAGTTTGAAGCAATAAATATGATACATCTCATTAGGAGAATGAGGCTACAAACTCTGCATTCTTCCTGGTAGAGTCAGAAAAAAAAAGCATCTGAGGAATGGAATTGCAACACCTTTTTACCTGGAAACATAATAAAGGCCATGCGTGTTGCCCACTGTTAACACCACACTCCATGAGAGAATGTTGGAGTTTTTTTTTTTTCCAAGATCAGGAACACTTCTGCTTGCTACTTCTGGTCATTATAACACTGAGCATCCTAGACAGATCAATTCTGCAAACAATGGATAATGAGCTCAAACTTGAAAAAGAATATCCCTCTAGAAAACCCTAAACATACTAAAAAATTCAAATGAACAAATGCCTTTATTAATGTTGAAGGATATAAAATGAACATATAAAAATCATTGTGACTGGGATAACAACCTTTACAAAGTAATCAGGAAAGTATTCTCATTTATAAAAGCTTTAAAAAAAATTCAAAGAACCACTAACCCCAATGATAAATTATTAAAGAGTTGATAAATCTATAAGCTGTAAAACATTTATGAATGAAATTTTAAAAGAAGTGGGCGAATGAAGTCATGTGCAATATTCATGGATTGTAATAATTAATATTGTTAAAGTGTAAATACTGCCTAACGTGATTTACTGACTCCATGGAAGCAAATTATAGTGACATTTTACACAAAATAGAAACAAATTTGTAGGGAGTTAGAATAATTCAAAACAGTTAAATTCAGCAAAAATTCAAGAGCTGAGGCCAGCCTGGTCTACAAAGGAAGTTCCAGAACAGTCAGAGCTATACATATAGAAACCTTGTCTTGCAAAACAAAAACAAACAAAAGAAAACAAACAGACATACAAAAAACAGAAAAATTTAAGAGATGAAATCAGCTTATTTCCCCAGTTCAAAATATACTATAAAGCTTTGGTAACTGTTTGTATAAGCATACACGTAGGCCTATGGAGCAGAATAAGTATCTTGGAAAGAAAGAAATGCAGTTAAAGCCCATAGAGTTTCAGAAACTTCAAAAGCACACAGTAAAGAAAGGACAGTCTTCACTAAGTGGTACTGAGAAAACTGGATGCCCACATACAGAACAATGAAACTGAAACTTTACTTCACTTTATATAAAAAAAACTGAACTCAAAATGGAGTAAAGACTTAAACATAAAACCCAAGATCATACAACTGCTGGAGGTAATCACAAGGGAAAATCTTCTCTCTGTGAGAATAGGCGGTGGTTGCTGGCATCTGATACCACAGGGGCACACATCAAAGGCAGAGGAGACAACCATGCAGCAGAAGGAAATGCCGTGCATGTTATGTACCTGATGAGAGAACTTCATATCAAATATACAGAAGGAGAGCAAAGACTCAGCTGCAAGAACAGAAATAACATGGTCCAGTAATGGGCAGAAGCATGAAGAGATATCTACCTGTCAGGAGACAAAATCAAAGGGGTGGGGTGGGGGGCTCCAGCCTGTTTAATATCTATTACGAAAAAAGATGAAATGGCAAGTGGGGAGAAAGGGAGAATTTTAAATTATTTTAAATTACTAGTACAGCCATTCTGAAAAACAAAACGGAAGGTTTTGTAAAGAAATTACAAACGGGATTCCCATCTAATCCAGCCACTTCCCGTCTGTGTGTGCAAAGGAACTGAAATCAGTGCCCGGACAAACTATCTCTGCTTCCATAGCAGCCTGTTTCTCAACAAGCGTGATAAGGAATCAAGCTGCTTATCAACAGAGATGTAAATGAATAATAAAGGATATGATAATACTACTTAGTGAGAGAAGAAAGAAGTCCTGTCACAGAGAAAACAGAAGGTCATTCTACGAACTGAAGAAAGCCAGACACGGGAAGACAAATGCTGTCCAGTCTCACCTAAGAGAGGGCCCTAGAAGAACTGAATTTTAGAAGCAGACTGGTGTGGTGCCTGAATAGGGCAGGTGAGCAGGAAATGGGGATATGTAGTTTAGGGGTACAAAGTGTCAAACCATATTAATACATTTCAGAAACCAACCACAAAGTATGGCGAACATAACAAATATAGTGTGTTGAATATTCCAGAAATTAAAAAAAAAATAGATATGAGGGGGCTGGAGAGATGGAGCCATAGTTAAAAACACCGGTTGCTCTTCTACAGGCCCAGGGTTCAAGTCCTCATACCTACATGGTGATTTATGTCTGTTCATTGTCATGCATGGACACTGAACTCATGCTCATGAGCACACACACACACACACACACACACACACACATTTAAAAATAAATAAATCTTAAGGACAGAAATACCGAGGGAATCTGAAATGTTATCACATACACACAAAATTAAAGTGGTTAATTTTGGCATCGCAACAGACATCTAGCAACACATCACACTGTACACCAGAAATACAAGCAACTGTTATTTGTCCTCATACCCTCATGATGTTGGGGGCAGGGAATAAATGAGAAAAAGGTGGAGGAAGTGGTCAGGAAGTCAGGCAATGTCAATAATACAGGGAATCAAATTGATTATGTTTCCCTTTAGAAACCTGTTCTAAGACTAATTGCTTCTTGATGTAGGATTCTAAGTCCTAACCAGAAATGAAGTAAATAAGGGCAAGTTCCAATCTTTAATAAGCATGATAGGATTAATATAATCAATTTTCACACCATATCCCAAAAGCTATAAATGTAGAAGGAGCAATGAACTTGAGCAAAGGGAAAACCCGTGTCTCAGGTCTGCTAGTTACGTGCATTCTGACAAGTCTGTTTCTCTGGCCCTTACTTAGTTCTATCATCTGGAAGCGGGAGGGAATAAGGGGAAAGACACAAAAACTTCCGTTTTCATTTGTTTGTTTGCTTTTGTGTTTTTGAGACAGGGTTTTGCCGTGAAGATGGGTCAGGAACTCGCTGTGTAGACCAAATTGCTCTTGAACTTTTGATCCTCCTCCCTCTACCTCCCAAGAGCTGGCACAATAAACATGTGGCACCATGTTTCAGCCTAAGTATGGTGTTTATTAAAGCCTCTCACAATAATAAAATTGCTGTTTAAATGAAAAGAAATGTGATATGTCTCAGTATAACCGTGGTTGCATGACAATCTCTACCTAGTCCCTCCGCTTTGAGAAATGTTTCTGCCCCCAGTGCTGTAGGTTAATTCTGTTAAGATTTTGCCTTGTATTTTAAACCAGACCATTATAAAGGTAAATTTAAGTGTGACAACTCAAGTTGCCAAAGAGGCGGCAGTTTGGGGTTTTTGCAGTGCCAGTGATTAGTTTCTTTTGCTGTTTAGGTGTCAAATTCTGCGATGATCTCACTCCCACGAGTTTTCGTGGAAACTCCGAAATATCTTAATAAAAAAATGTAGGTGCGAGAGAAATTTGAGCTCCCGCAAGGTGCCAGGGAACCCTGAGACGGCTCTGTGAACCGGTCTTTTAAGCAACACCTACAAAGTTTCACAATCCAGGTTCTCAACTGTTGCTTTCAGGGACGTCATTGGTCGGACTGTCTCCCAAGCCTGGGCTCCTCCGCCCGCGCTAAACACTAGCCCTCAGTTTATTTGTTCACTGTTTGACTAGCAATAGGTCTGTTCTTAATTTGTGGTCAGCTGCATGGGTGAGTTCAGCATTGCTAATTTTGGAAGGAATTATTTGAGGTGGAACCTTTGACAGGAACTGAGTATCAAAACCTGAATTCCGAGTTAAGTTATCTGGAGTTTGTTATAATGGGATTTTTCCAAATCAGGATGCTGTCATTGGTGTGTATCCGATGAGCAAATGCTGAAAGAAAGCTTTGTTCCATACGGTTATGCCAGTAGCGGGTATATGCAAAGTCGTGTTGGGCATGACTGCATCAAGGGGGAAGTGTGGCTAAAAGTGAACTTCAAGGAATTCCGGTTCTAGACTGTGAATTTGCAGTAACAGCCCCGCGGGTGGGAACGAAGTGCTTTGAGCTGATTTCCACTAGAAAGTTTCGGCTTATTAGGGTTTCTGTGGGAGACAGAGGTTTTTCGCTTCCTGTTTGGGTACCGGAAATTTGTCTGGTTTTCCTCTGGTTGATCGAGTGCAGATATGCTAAGTGTTCCAGACACAGCTCTGCGCTGCAGAGATAGAAAACTGCAGACCCAGAGAGGCCAGCCTCTCCACCGCGTGTATTTAATTAGGTTGCATACTGAGCAGAGTTTAGAGCTGCCCAAAGTTTGTTCTTTACTTTTCATTCCAGGATGTTGCAACCGAGGAGGAAGAAGGTACCCCGTTTCTCTTTAAAGGCCATGCTATTCCTGCAATCAGTGGGTGGGGAAAGAGGATGTAGCCGCCTATCGATTAGTCACTGAATAAAAGATTGTTAATTTGAAGCACAGATCTGATTTAATTTCAGAAGTTAGAAGTAATGTTCGCTTCTCTGTCACAATATGCTCTCCTCTGGGATGTGAGTCAGTGGTGGAATGCTTGCCTAGCCTGTGGGAGCACAAGCAGAATTTCAAAGGGGTGGGGTCCTGGATTGGAATTGGGTATGGAACTCAGGCCACCCACGTGACCTTGTGAGCGCTGCGAGCTTTTGTTTCTCTGTTCTAGCTTCAGCAATGGCAAGGGTGTGCTGTTGACTTATAGCTTATATTCACAGCTATAAAGAAATGACCATAATGTCCAATTTTGGAGTCATGTAAAGATGAAATAATCCATTATACAAAAATGCCATTTTGGAAGAATCGGAAACTCTGTTTCTCCCACCATGAAGGTTAATAATCATGAAAAAAATATAGTCTGAGTTTTATTTTTAGAAAGGTACATGTGTTTATAACTACTTCTGATTTACACTATAGTATTAGTGGGTCCCATCACAATAACATTTACTTCAAAATGCTACCGCATAATTTAGAAAACACCATAACAGACTTCTCCTTTTCATATTAACTTGGTTGAGCAAAATGCATTAATATTAATTGATTATGGCATCATTTCTTGTCAGCACATGTCCTGGGTTTATCACAGAACTAAAGATTTATTTATGTCTTTAAAGATTTATTTTATTTATTTGTGTGCACATACATGGAAATGCCTATGGATGCCCGCAGAAGCCAGAAGGCCCCTGGAACTGCAGTTACAGAGGGTTGTGAGCTTGGTGAGAACCAAACTCTGGTCCTCTAAGAGAGCAGTAAGTGCTCTTAGCTCCTGAGCTCCTACTGTGCTCCTAGAACTGAAGAAAATTTTGTAAGAAGCTCTTAATTAATAGCTTATAGGACATCTATAGGATGCCAGCCTTTGCTTTTCTGCTTTGTCTGATGAGAAAAAAAATCCAGTATTAAGAGAAGATAGTCTGCAAGGAACAAGCAGAAATCGCGGAGTTCTTTGTGTTTATGTTAAATTCAAATGACATCTCTTCCCACTTCTCAGTGGGAGACATAGCATTAAACTCCACCCCTGCCCACTAAGTTCTTGGCCACATATAAATGCACACACACATACACATGTACATACATACATATATATCACACATACTCTCTTATCATCTTATGTGCTTTATGAAAAGGAATGGAAACAGAGAGAATAAACATTTAATTTTTCAAGTTATATGAAATTTGTACAGAAGAATACAATTTGTAATTGTATCTTTTGATTAGTCGAATTATAATTTTGAGGCTCTTCCAATGTGGATTTTCAACTTGATACCCTGGAGTATGCAGTGAGCAGTTCCTAGCTCAAAAGAAGAGAGAGATTTACTTATTTTGGTAATTGAATAGCCTCGTCATATGTCTTGGCTGTAAAACAAAGCATCCGTATTGTAGAAAGGACAAATTCTACACAGTGCGAAAAGAAACTATCTAGCACACATAGACACATATTTTTACATATTTATTTCTAAATGTACAAACAGGATCTGCTCTACAAAATGCTGCAGGATAGTATTTCTTTCAAATTTATGTAATCAGCCATGTTGCAAGATGGTATTTAAAGCAAACTTAAAGATGTGTTGTCCTTGTTCTGTACTCTCAGTCTCTCTCTCTCCCTGTAGACCAATAAAGAGTAGGGACAAAAATGTATCTAAAGTCAGACAATAGAGTATGAAATACTGTGATGCTTAGGGCATAACCATGTCTCAGATATGAGTTCCAGCAGGAGAGAACATTTGTATGAATTAAGCTCAGTTAAGGATTGGGGGTCTGGCTACTCTGTTAGATCTTTAAATTTCTAGGCAAATTTCCATGTTAAATTGTCAGGCTATAACTTGAGTTCAGTTCATTAAAATTTAGTTGTTGATGGGAACTCTCAAAAGAGTGATCTTCCTCTCTCTCTCCTCTCCTCCATTCTCTCTCCTCTTCTCCCTCTCCTTTTGCTTCACGCTCTCCATTCCCCTCACCTTGCTTAATGGTCTTTTGGCAGGCTGGGTCTTGTATTTGTAGTGTTAATGATAGGCATCACCCTTCAACACATGGTTATCTGAGTCCTGATTCAGTGCGTTCATAACAAGATGTGTGTTTCTGAAGACCTTGCTTTGCCAATAGTTCCTGGCAGAGCGTCTCAGTTGACTGCAATCAAACCCTAGGATCTTTTAATGGTGAAACTGAAGTTTAACAAAGGAAAGAAAGAAAAAAATATAAATCCCTCAGATCACTAGATCCATACTGGACTCCAGCCCATTGGTTCATGGTGTGGGGTTCCAGCAATGCTTACTCTAGACATTAGCTAGAGTTTTCCAAAGATAGAGATTATTCCAAAATAATAAAACTCCGTGGCCTGGCAGAGGAAGGCTGACTCATCTTTTATGAGGAAACTAATACTTTTCGGAGTTACTAAAGTTGTTGCATAAGGTCACAATTAGCACATTTGCTGGCTCTAAGCGCAGAGAGATAAGATCAAACATCCCACAGAGCAAGACAGATGGTATGTGCTGACAGGATGACTGGTGGATTTTGAGCTAGGGTGGGAGTATGGTGCCTGCTACCTGTGCTCTGGTTTTTGGCAGGCACAACCATGATTTTAATAGGCTTCGTGCTCAAGCTCTGAAAGCACTTCTTATAGTTTTACGGCTAGAAGGATCTGGAAAGATCCATCATACCAAAGGCCAAGGCAATGATGAAGAAGCTGGAAAAATCTACCAAGTAACATTGAAGGCAATGAGGAAGATCTTCCAAGAAGACTAATTGATTAAATAAGATGAAGAAGGACAGATGACTGGAATACAGCTAATACCTGGGTTCTTTTTAAATAAATTGTCATGGTTTATTAGATTTTACATCTAGGGGATGCAGAGATGCCTCAGGGGTTAAGAGTACTTTGGCTCTTATAGAGTATCTGGATTTGATTCCTAGCACACACACACACACACACACACACACACAATGGTTCACAATCATCTATAACTCCAAATACATGGCATCTATCACCTCCTTCTGGCTCCCTGTGGACAAGAGGCATGCATGTGGTGCACAGTACATGCAAGCAAAACGCCTAAACATCTAAAAATAAAATTACACCCAACTTTGTATACTTCTATTAGAAAATTGTATATTTTTCGTGCTTGGGACTGTGTTTGCTTACAAAATATTTATAGATTAAGTTAGTGAAAGAAGAATGTCCTTTTTATTCTTCATAGGACTGCATTTGGGAAGTGAATACAGAAAAATTTAATTGAATTCAAGGAAGAAAAAGGTAACAATTCAATGGGCCCTGGGTAAATAAAGAGCATCATAAACCACAAGTTAGTGAGCTACTAGCTCAGTCTGTTCTATTTAGTCCTTAAACTGAGCATAGTAATCACATTTCAAACGATTGTGGGGGAAAATGAGAAAAAGAATGAAAGATGAAGAGAACCGTGTGAACTAGAGACTTAGAAAGTCAACAATACTGGCTGTCTAGTCCTCCACAGAAAATTTCAGTTCTGGTTCTGAATGTCATTCATTGGCATTGTCCTCCTTCTTTTTAAAAACTGAAAATCTGCTAATCAGAGGTTGAGGATGTTGACCAGTTGGTATCAGTGTTTATCTAGGATGTATACATCCCTGAGTTTGATCTCCAGGACCATTTAAAATCTGTCAGGATAGTAGACTCCACAATCCAGCACTTGGGAGTGGAGGCAAGAGGATCAGAACCGCAAGGTCATCCCTCTGCTGCAAGTGGAGTCTGAAGCTATAGGCCCTTCCCCAAATAAACAAAATGAAATAAAACAAAGCAAACAAACAGAGAAAAAAAAAACACGAGTCATTACTGAAAATGAAGACCCAGAAAAGGGCTAGGACAACTGGAGCTGGATGACCCAAGTTCAATGCCAGGAAACCACGTAAAGAACGAGGAAGAGAAAGAATTGAAAAAGATGTCCTCTAATCTAAGTACATGTGGTATGGCATGTATGTAACTTAAACCCACCATGTATTTATTAACATATTTACATTATTTATAACTAATATAAAACAAGGACTAGAAAAATATTTTTAAATGTTGCGGTCGTGTTAGTAGTGTGCATAGCACACAATCCCATCAATACAAAGTTCAAATCCAGGTGGAATGCACCTGTGGTGATAGAAATCAGACGATGGAAGACCTCTGGATTGCGTGGACGAGGAGGTGAGGGGTGAATTCCCTAGGGTTATGGAAACTTTGTTCTGTATCTTTACTAGGGTAGTGGGTAGAGGGGGATACACAGGCATAAGACTTGATTGACTTCTCTGGTTGAAATGCACAATTTACTGACTACAGCTATATAACGAAAACAATCGAGATAATAAAAATAATCATTTTTGAAGTGTCTATGCACCTGCACATTATAGTAGAATGTACACCAAGCAAGACAAAGTATTATTTACAATCACTCAGAAAAGGAAATGTGAACTGCTCACAAAGGCACTCTGGTTACATTGTAAAAAGAGTCCTCTTCACAAGGAACCTTTTTGCCTAGAGGATGTTACCATTGGAGAAGAGTGGGAAACAGAGGTTAAAGTTAGGCCATTGGAGACTTTGGACCCCGCGGTTTTGTTTTTTTTTTTTTTTTTTTTTTTTGACTTCACTCATAATTCTGGGCCAATCAGGGCCTTTCTAACAGTCATCTTCTAAGAAGTCAGCTGATGCCTGAAAGAGTTAACACCCAAGCTTCAGCACAGGTTGGGTAGTTCTTTAACCAGCTCACTATGCAGCTGTATGTCTAATTCTTATCTCTCAGCGCAAGGCGAAGGTATGAATAAAATGGCTTACAAAACCTGAACGATTTCCAATGAAAGTTCTCTAGTTGTTAAGAAGTTAAGAAAAACAACCTCTAAGAGTTATACAAATAAATACATCTGTCTGTCTGTCTGTCTGTACTATGTGTGAGAGAGAAAAAAAAACAGGTTCCCTCTTTGAAGACTCTCACCTACTCCAATCACGGGGAAGCCCGCAAGAGAAATTGCACCGTGTATACCAAAGTTCGAACCCCTGTACAGTAGGATAAGAAGCTATATGGTTAACTACTCAGGCATAGGGAAGTGTAGTAAGAAAGGGAAAAACTTTGTAGGAGAGGTGCCTTGAGGATTGCGCGGTGGAGGTTCAGAGCTGGTGAAGGATGGAAGCAGTAGCATTGAGGATAAGGGATGAAGCTTCCCAATTGCATGTTGCAGCCACAGGCTCCAGCAAGGCACCTCACCTCTCTGGACCTCTCTGTAGTGTGTCACTTTTCACTTTCCTTATCTCCTCCACACCCGCCTTTTCAGAGTTGGTCAGTGTGGAAAGAAAATTTTCAATTTTTAGAAAATGCTGTCAAAAGTCGCATTTTCTTTGTGATGAATTTGTAAAGCTTAGCTACCCCTACTCTGAAGTTAGATTTTATTTATCCAGTAAATCGCGAGTCTTTTACTGAGTCACGTGACTTAACTAATCGTAATTTCTTATGCCCAATTCACAATATTTTCTGTTTACCTATAGTTTCTTATAAAATTCTAACCAAGGAGAAATCTAAGACTTCTTCCTTGCATGAAAGCTTGAATTAAAATTTCAACACATATTGACAATCAATTCAGCTGAAAAGTTGCTTTAGAAACAGGCAAGTATCTATTTTTCATTATGAAGAAAGCATATGGTAGAATTAATTTTCCCTTTAAAGAATTGTGTGTGTGTGTGTGTGTGTGTGTGTATGAAAGAGAGAGAGACAGAGAGATGTAGGAGGCAGAACATGTGTCAACGCTCGTGGAGTTTGTACTCTCCTTCTACTTTTGCCTGGGTTTCAGGGACTGAACTGAGCTCCAAGCTTACAAACAGCAAGCCTCTTTCCTCTCTTAACCACCTCACTGGCCCTAACCTAGGATCCTTTTATCATCATAATCATCATTATCCTTTATTAATTTACCTTTTATTCTTCTCTCATACATTACTTCCCAGCTGTAGTTTCCTCTTCCTTTAGTTTTCTCAAGTCCTTTCCCCACTTCTCTCCCCCAGATCAATTACTCCTCTATTTCCATTTTTTTTAAAGGAGGCTTCCCAGAAATATCCACTGAAATAGCCAGAGGAAATAAAATAAAACTGGACACATACCCTCATATCACAGCTGGACACGGAAGCCCAGTAAGAGGAAAAAGGTCCCAAGCATAGGCAAAAGGGTCAAAGATACCCTCCTCCAACTGTTAGCAGTCCCACAAGAACACCCACCTACAAAACCATGAGATACATGCAGAGGTCTTAACTCAAACCCATATAAGGTCTGTGTTTGTTGTTTCAGTTTCTGGGAGCCCCTAGGAGCTCTGCTCAGTTGAGTCTGGGGCCCATGTTTTGCTCTCCAGCTCCTACATTCTCTCCCTCTTCTATGATTTCCCCTGGCTCTGGCTAGTGTTTGGCTGTGGGTTTCTGCACCTGCTTCCATCAGTTGCTGACTGTCATTTCTAGGATGACAACCGGGCTAGGCATCTATTTATGAATATGGCAGAATATCAGTAGGAATCATGTCATTGATTTTTTTTTTTTTTTTTGGTCAGCCATGTTGGCTCTATCTTGGGTCTCTGGGATATCCTGCCTCTGTTCCCGGTCACCCAGGCAGTGTCAGACATGGACTCTCTCTTGTGACATGGACCACAAATTGGACAAGTTGTAACATGGCTACTCCAAGTTTTGCACCATCATTGCCCCAGCACTTTTACTGCCAGGAGCATTGCCTGGTTACAGAAGATGGTCAGTACAAGCTCTGTGTCTTCCATTGCTAGGAAACTTTGCTAGGGTCACTCTCGTGGATTCCAGAGAGATTCCACTGCTTTAGGTTTCTACATTGAACCCTAAATGCCCCCTAATTCCAGTTGTCTCTCCCAATACTGTCTCCCTCTGTCTCTCCTATCTTGATCCTTCCTATTCCAATCCCAACCAACCCTCAGTTCGTCCACAAAATATTTCCCCTTCCCAGGGAGATCCATGTGCTATCCCCACACATTGAGTCCACCTTGTTACTTAACCTCTCTGAGCCTGTGGACTGCAGCATGATTGCCCTTCATTTAACCGTTAATGTCTATTTATAAATGAGTACATATGTTGGTGAGGGTTTCTGTCCTGCCTGGTTCCCACAATTGTTAAGTCCCAAAGAAATCACACAGAGGTCTACATTAGTTATAAACTGATTCGCCCATTAGCTCAAGCATCCTATTAACTCTTGTAACTTATATTAGCTCATTATTCTAGTATATGTTAGCCACATGGCTCGGTACCTTTTTCAGTGAGGCAGTCACATCTTGCTCCTTCTGTGTTTGGGCCCACAACTGTGTCTTCTTCCCAGAATTCTCCTGTTCTCCTTTACCTGCCTATACTTCTTGCCTGGCTACTGCCCAATCAGCATTTACTTTAAATATAATTGGCAGAATATAGACCGTGGTCTCACACTATACATACGATGTTTTTGTTTCTGGGTCTTGGTTACCTCCATGATCTTTTCTAGTCACATCCATTTACCTTCAAATTTCCTGATATCATGTTTTTTTTTATTTTTATTTTTTTGTGTTTTTTTATTTTATTTATTTATTTATTAAAGATTTCTGTCTCTTCCCCACCGCTGCCTCCCCTTTCCCTCCCCCCCCCCCCATCAACTTCCCCCCCCCCCTCCGCCC
>NW_026067976.1:7842918-7850461 GCF_014885135.2 Alexandromys fortis | reverse complement strand
TTCTGTTGTAAGATCATTGGGTTCTGGTGCTTTCATGTTGTTTTTCAGCTTATTGGGAGAATTTTTGCCTTGGCGCCTGCCCATCTCCTCCTATTGACGATCTCTAATTGGTCTTTTAAAACCAGATCAGGTTTCCCTGCTGGCTAGAGGCTCCTCTTGCAAAATTCCCTCGTTCTGTTTCCTGGCTCCTGCCAGGGGCCAAGATCCCTCTCACCCCTCAGACGGGTCTTCAGGAAAAGAACCAGGTTCCCTGTTTGCCAGGGACCTCGCTAACCAAAGGCCTACCTCTTTGATTTAATTGTCCTGGGGCGATCTGCTCTTGGTGTTGCACTGGTCCCTGTCGCCTGCGTTGTCTGCCATTGTGTCGGTACCCGCCGGTCCCGGACGCTGTGCCAGCTACATCGCCCGCCGTGCCTGATGCCATGTTTTGAACAAGTTAGTAATACTCCATTGTGTAAATGTACCACATTTTCTTTATCCATTCTTTAGACATCAATAAAGTTTCCTTGAACGTGACTAAGTAAGCATCCTTGTGATAGGATGAAGCATCCTTTGGGTATATGCCTACAGAGTGATATAACTGGTTCTTGAGGTAGATTAATTCCCAATTTTCCAAGGATTCACCATATTAATTTACATAGCAGCTGTACTAATTTTCATTTCCATCAGCAATAGAAGAGTGGTCCTCTTGATTTGTGCTTTTGATCTTAGCCACTCTAACAGGTGCAAGATAGAATCTCAAATTAGTTTTGATTTGTATTTCCCTGGCAGATAAGGATGTCAACCATTTTAAAAGTGTTTCTCAGCCATTTGAGATCCCTCTGTTGAAAATTCTCTTTTAGATATAGATCTTATTTTTAATTGAATTATTTGGTTTGTTGGTGTCTGGTTTTTTGAGTTCCTTATGTATTTTGGGTATTTGCCTCTGTCAAATGTAGGGTTGGTGAAAATGTTTTCCCATGCTGTAGGCTGCCATTATGTTCTATTGACGGTGTCCTTTGCCTTACAGAAACTTTTTAGTTTTATGAGGTCCCATGTATTCATTATTGTTCTTAGTGCTTGAGTTATCTGCTATCAGTGTTCTGTTCAGGAAGTTGTCTCCTATGAAAATGAGTTAAAGGCTTTTTTCACCTTCCCTTTTAACAAGTTCAGAGTGTCTGATTTTATGTTGAGGTCTTTGATCCACTTGAACTTGTGTTTTGTTCAGGGTAATAGATACGAATTAATATGTATTCTTCCACATGCTGATATCCAGTTAGATTAACACCAGTTGTTGAAGATGCTTTCTTTTTTCATTGTGTGTTTCTGGATTCTTTATCAAAAATCAGATGCCCATAGGTATGAGATTTACATCTGTGTCTTTGATTCAATTCTATTGGTCAGCTTGTCTGTTTTAATGTCAATACCATGTTTTTTTTTTTTTTAAACTATGTCTCTGCAGTACTGCTTGAAGTCAGGGATGATAATACCGCTTGATGTTCTTTTATTGTACAGGCTTGTTTTAGCTATCCTGGCTTTTGTTGTTATTGTTGTTGTTGTTGTCCTTCAAGGTCTTTAAAGAATTGTGTTGGAATTTTTATGAGATTTGCAATGAATCTACACTTTGTTTTTTAGTAAAAATGCCATTTTTACTATGTTGATCCTACCAATCCATGGGCATGGGATATCTTTCCATACTCTGATATTTTCTTCAATTTCTTTTTCAAAATTTGAAGTTTATGTCATATAAGTCTTTCACTTGCTTGGTTAAAGTTACCCCATATGTGTGGCAGTTGTGAAGTGCTGTTTCCTGAATTTCTTTCTCAGTCCTTTTGTCATTTGTGTATAGGAGGACTACTGTTCTTTTTTTCTTAGTTAAACTTGTATCCAGCCACTTCACTAAAGGTGTTTATCAGTTGTAGGAATTCCCTGGTCGAATTTTGGGGTCTTTTATGTATACTGTCACATCATCTTTAGATAATGATGTTTTGACTTCTTCCTTTCCATTTTGTATCCCCTTGATCTCCTTCAATTGTCTTATTACTCTAGCTACAACTTTGTGTATTATATTGAAGAGATATATAGAGAGTGGACAGCTTTGCAATATTCCTGATTTTAGTGCAATTTTTTGTTTTCTCTCCATTTAATTTTGTTTGCAATCTGTTTGCTGTATATCGGTTTTATTACATTTGGGTATGTTCTTTGTATCCCTGATCTCTCCAAGACTTTCATCATGAACAAATGTTAGATTTTGTTAAAGGTTTATAATCATCTAATGAGGGGATCATGTGGATTTTTTTTATCTTTTAAGTTATTTTATATGGTAGATTACATTGACTGATATTTATATGTTTAACCATCCTTGAATATCTGGGATAAAACCTACTCAATCATATTGGATGATCTTTTTTATGTGTTCTTGGATACAGTTTTTGAGAATTTTATTGAGTACATTTGCATTTATATTCATGATGGAAATTGGTCTGTAATTCTCTTTTTTTTTCATTTGAATCCTTGTGAATCACCATATTAGAGTGACTATGGCCTCGTAACATGAATTTGGCAATGTTTTTTTCTGTTTGTATCTTGTGGAATAATTTGAGAAGTATTGGCCTTAGCTTTTCTTCAAAGTTTGATAGAACTCTGTGCTAACACTGTCCTGTTGTACGGGGGGGGGGGGGCTAGCTTACACCCACAAGAATCATACAGAAATTGTATTAATTAAATGACTGCCTGGCCCATTATCTCCAGCCTATTATTGGCTAATTCTCACATATTAGTTTAACCCATTTCTATTAATCTGTGTTCACCACAAGGTCGTAGTTTACTGGCATGAGTCTAACCAGCATCCGTCTTGGGCAGGAGATCCATGGCATCTGTCTTCTTCGTTCTGTCTTCCCCGCCTACCTGAGTTCTGCTCTATCAACATGGCCAAAGCAGTTTCTTTAATAACAAATGAAAGCAATACAAATACAGAAGGACTTCCTACACCATTTCCCCCTTTTCTGTTTAAACAAAAAATAAAGGCTTTCACTTTAACATAGTAAAATTACATATAACAAAACAGTTATCAAGTAAGAATTACAGTTACAATATTTATATCTATTTTATCTTTTACCATAACTAATGAAAACTATAACTATCTATTCTTCAACTCCATCAAAGACCTCAGAAGGATATAATATTACCTAAGTAAACAAGAAGTAAGCAACTTTCAAAACTTTAGAAATGACAGAGACATCTCATTGCCTGGAGAGTCATCCAAAGTTTTTCTACACCATTGGGGCATCCATCTTCGACCTTCAGGCCCATAGTATCCAGCAGACTTTTCCATGAAGCAGGAAATTTTAAACACAGTTCAGTCACTTTCTTTTGTATCCTGCAGAATGACTCTTTCATGAGTCAGAAACCCCGAACGACCATCTCACCTTTAGGCAACTTCAGCAGTCCTTTCTCTGTGGGTTCTTCATGTCCAGTTTATTCAACAGTCCAGGCAAAAACAGTTTCTTGCCCAAATGGCTAACCAACTCCATAAGGAGCCTCTTCGATGCCCATCTTCCTCTTGAAGTAGATTGGTGCTGCCAGAAGCATATGTATCTCATTGTCATGAAAAGCCCTAAGTTATTAAAACATTTAAATGCCATATTCTGAAGGTCTCTGAAAGACTTGAATAATACCTATCTAGCTGAAATATATCTCTATACATCTAGAAAATCTAACTAACATGACTACAAACTTGACTATTATAGATGATTATCTATTAACCTGTATTTCTTAATTGTACATTGCATTTTTTAATGAACTATACAATCACAATACTTTAATCAAGATCAGAAATACATATAACAAGATTGACCTTAAATTTATATCAATAAAGCAAAATCCATACCAACTAAATTATTCATACATATATTGCTGTCCCTGAGCTTTTCTTGGTTGGGAGACTTTTAATGACTGCTTCTATGTCCTTGTGGGTAAGAGGTCTACTTAAGTTGTTTATCTGATCTTTACGTAACTTTGGTATATAGTATCTGCTGAGAAAATTGCCTATTTCTTTTAGATTTTCTAATTTTGTGGAGTACAGGATTTTAAATATAACCTAATATTCTTTGGATTTCCTCGGTGTCTGTTTTTATGTCTCTGTTTTTGTTTTTGTTAATTTGGGTAAGAGTTTGTCTGTCTTGTTAATTTTTCTCAAAGAACCAACTCTTTGTTTCAAAAGCTTTTGTATTGTTCTCTTTGTTTTTATCTTCTTGCTTTCATCGCTCAGTTAGATTATTTCCTGACATCTACTCCTCTTGGGTGAATTTGCCTCTTTTTGTTGTAGAGTCTTCACATGTGCAGCTAAATTGCTAGTTTGTGATCTCTCCAATTTTTTTTTTTATCAAGGATCTTCATACTATTCCTCTTAGCACTGCTTTCTCTGTGTCCCATAAGTCTGGGTATGGTGAGCATTCATTTTCATTACATTCTAAGAAGTCTTTCATTTCTTTCTCTATTTATACCTTGACCAAGTAGTCATTCAGTAGGGAGTTGTTCAGTTTCCATGAGTTTGTAGGCATTCTGTTGCTTCAGTTGTTATTGAAATCTACTTTTAATCCTTAGTAGTCTGATAGAATGTAGGAGGTAATTTCAATTTTATTGTGTCTGTTTGCTTTGTGACAGACTTGTGGTCAGTTTTGGAGAACATTCTGTGAGGTGCTGAGAAGAAGTTGTATTCTTTTGTGTTTGGGTGAAATGTTCTGTAGCTATCTGTTAGGTCCATTTGGTTCATAATGTCTGTTGGCTCCAGTATTTCTTAGCTTAGTTATTGTCTGAATAACCTGTCCATTTGTGAGATGGGGCATTGAAGCCTTCCACTATCAATATATGAGGGACAAAGTATGAATTAAGCTTTAGTAGTGTTTCTTTTACAAACATGGGTGTCTTTGCATTTGGAGCATAGATGTTATGAATGGACATATCATCCTGGTGGATTTCTCCTTTAATGAGTATGAAGGGTCCTTCCCTGTCTTTTTTGATTAATGTTGGATTGAATTTTCTGTTTGGTTAGATATTAGAATGGCTATGCTAGCTCTTTCCTTAGGTCCTTTTGCTTGGGAAATTTTTTCTAACCCTCTACTTTGAGATAATGTCTACCGTTGCTGTTGAGCTATATTTCTTGTATGAAGCAGAAGGATTTTTCAGGATATTGGCAATGCTAAGACTGAAAAGCCCTGGGTTCAAATACCAGTTGAATTCCTACTGAAGATGGTAACTACTCTGGCTTGGCTATGTGTGTGAAGCTAGGAAGAATGACTGGGAAGAAGGTCAATGATGAAAGAACTGATTGTTTTTAAAGCTTAATCCAGAAAAAGAAGGCGCTTAGAAATGACTTGTTTCAGGCTCACACTGAACTTTAAAGGATACAAGAATACATCAACTCTAATTCAAACAGTAGAGACTCTCTGATCTTTGGGATTTAGCGGGATTGAAAGCAGTTTTAATAACAGAGGAGGGAGAGAAAGACAGAAAGAAAGACAGAGAAGCAGAGAGAGGTGGTTGGGAGGGGCAGAAGGAAGGCTCTATCAATTCATCAATTTATATTACCCAGTAGAGAACATTAATTTTAATGCTGTCTGCAGCTGTCTAAGAAAGCAGCCTTCCTCTCACAGCAGAAACCAGTGAGCAAGCTCAGGACAGTGTCAAGTCAAAGATGCATTTTAACAGAGGGACCATAAGTGGGAGCCAGGGAATCAAATTTTTGAGGAAGTTGGGGGCAGGGACACCAAGATAGCCAGCTGAGGCAACAGAATTAGAAGCAAAACCAGAATAAGGAGAAAGTCACATGGAGAGACGGGAGCTGGGTCATGGATTTGGCAGCCCTTGGGGATCCAGAGGAATGCTATGTGGAAAGTCTAGGGCACAGCACTCTCCGGAGTATGTATCGAGGACCCTCAATCCCACTTCACTGGCTCAACAGACCCAGTCTAATTTTATCCTAGTGAAAGCTCAATATTTCATTTGACATTTCTCTGGATGTTCATGTGTAATGTGTAACGAAGCCAGACAAGACTAAAAGTCCTCAAAGATCAGTTCTCGACAGAGTGAGCTACCTCCTCTACCCATTCTGGACCCCAGAAATTTGTGAAAATAGAGTAGGTTCTTGAAATGTAGGTAGTTTTCTACAACCCTGAGTGAACTATTTTATTAATCCAGTTATTACAACAGTATGCAAATTAATTGAATATGACTAAACTTCAGGACTTTATACCTCAATAATTTTGTTCTCAGAATCATCTTGATGCCATTGCTACAAATAGGAAAAGGCTGCAAGAAAACTTAGTAAAAACAACTTAGTCAATAATAGACAAGAAAAGAAAACAGAATTGTTGAAACCATAAATGGAAAATACCTTGACAAACAAATGATTATACTTAATTGAACTAGTGAAATGGGCATTATGTTATACACTTTATAGACATTGTCATTTTATTCAGTCTTCCAACTTTGCAAGGTCAGGGTTATTTTATGCAAAATGAAATAGCTCTGAGTCATATAGGTGAACATCAAAGAAGCAAAGTGTTTGGCGACTACGTTCATGGTGGTTGCTTTGGTTTGGTAGGGCCTTTTTAAAAGGTCAATAAAAGACTGGATGGATTGTCTGAGCACATTACTATTATGGGTATTAATGGAAAGTGGCAAGAGGCTTCCACGTTAGTACAGAAAGACTCAGACATGAACCAGAGTCCTCGCTAAGTACTAGTAGCTTATCCATTCTCTTATTTATTTATTTATTTATTTGTTTATTTATTTATGATTTCTGTCTCTTCCCCGCCACCGCCTCCCATTTCCCTTCCCCTCCCCCAATCAAGTCCCCCTCCCTCGTCAGCCCAAAGAGCAATCAGGGTTTCCTGCCCTGTGGGAAGTCCAAGGACCACCCACCTCCATCCAGGTCTAGTAAGGTGAGCATCTAAACTGCCTAGGCTCCCACAAAGCCAGTACGTGCAATAGGATAAAAAACCCATTGCCGTTGTTCTTGAGTTCTCAGTAGTCCTCATTGTCTGCTATGTTCAGCAAGTCCGGTTTTATTCCAGGCTTTTTCAGACCCAGGCCAGCTGGCCTTGGTGAGTTCCCGATAGAACATCTCCATTCTCTCAGTGTGTGGGTGCACCCCTCGTGGTCCTGAGTCCCTTGCTTGTGCCTGCTCTTCTGCTCCTGATTTGGACCTTGAGATTTCAGTCCGGTGCTCCAATGTGGGTCTCTGTCTCTGTCTCCTTTCATCGCCTGATGAAGGTTAATATTCAGGAGGATGCCTATATGTTTTTTTTTCTTTGGGTTCTTCTTATTTAGCTTCTCTAGGATCACTAATTATAGGCTCAATGTCCTTTATTTATGGCTAGAAACCAAATATGAGTGAGTACATCCCACGTTCCTCTTTTTGGGTCTGGCTTACCTCACTCATTAAGGGTCTCATTGAATAAATGGGATCTCCTGAGACTGAGAAGCTTCTGTAAAGCAAAGGACACTGTCACTAAGACAAAAAGGCACCCCACTGACTGGGAGAAGATCTTCACCAACCCCA
>NW_026067976.1:7785041-7842274 GCF_014885135.2 Alexandromys fortis | reverse complement strand
CACTGGAGCACTGGACTGAGCTCCCAAGGTCCCAATGAGAAGCAGATGGAGGGAGAACACGAGCAAGGATGTCAGGACCACGGGGGGTGCACCCACCCACTGAGACAGTGGGGCTGATCTATTGGGAGCTCACCAAAGCCAGCTGGACTGTGACTGAAACAGCATGGGATAAAACCGGACTCTCTGATCATGGCGAACAATGAGGACTGATGAGAAGAATTCATGTTTTTTTTTTTTAACAAAACAGCAGTAGTAATGTACACTTCCCAGATAAACATGACATTCATTATATTAAAGAACAAGACAAAAAAGAAACTAAAACTAGGAGACATTTAATTCCTACATGGAGAAGAGACATTTAAGGACAGAGATGTCAAGTGCAAGAGTTAGAACATGGGAAAACATGATTTGCCAGTCTGCATAAACTAGGTTATACAAGGCAGCAAGCCACCCTCTAATATTAGTGGACTGCAAATGGGTGAGTTCCTGCCTGTTCTGCTCTGACATAGGTCAGCCTAGGGCTCTTCTTATCTTTGTCTCTAGGGCCCCAGGCTGACGGGATTTCCTTCTCTCCTGTCTCCTGTTTCCATGACGGCCAAGTCAGGAACAGAGACATGGAAAAGAAAACAAGCCTCCCTCAGCTGCATCCCAGACCTGACTGGTTTTGCTAACGTTGCATTGGCAAACTTTTCATACCTGCAGTCACTAGGCCTAGTACCTAGAGAAGAAACTACCTGTGCCTCAGGTGGGAAAATTAGCACTCATGAACTTCCCCGAGCACAGTCATTCCTGTGATCACAAAGGTACTGTGGACACTCCTGTATACTAGTTAATTACTGTCGCCATCCTCGAGTCCTCCCTTACCCCTACACAGAGTTCAAATGCTTTTCGTGACTTCTTCTGGTCTGCTAAGCTCAAAATGACAGGCCTTTTAAAAAGATCCATTATCCAAATGAACATCCAAATTAAGAAGGGCACTTTGCTGGCTCGCTGTCAGCCTGAAACTCCATCCCTCATAACGTTAGTACATGTCATCTGCACTAGGGGATGCTCCTGGTTGCTGGTCCAATGTATTTTGGAGAAGTCCCTATGTCTTTGTCTTTTTCAGTCCACCTTTGTCCTTTCTTTTGCATTATTTCCCTTGACCACACCCAGACATCTTGTGGAAGCTCTGACTTTGATGTATACCAGTGTTCATTGCCCAGGTGTGAAATAGTGAGGCCCTAGGATCTCATCTATAAAGACCGCACATGATTAAGAAGACATGGAGAAGATTATTTCCACCTTAAATTTGTATTTTTTAATTCCTCCAATAAATATTATAAGTACATCAATTCTCTTCATAGTCTTTTATTATAAATTAATAAAAATACTTATAGATTTATTTTGGAACCGAAATGAAGGCTTGTGCATGGAATCTTGAAAAGAAACGATAGCAATAGTGATACCAAGATATTCTCTTTGCTTTCCTATGCTTTGATAAAATGCCACAACCAAAAGCAACTTGTGGAGGAAAGGGTTTATTTGGCTTACACTTCCCCATCACAATCCATCACCAAAGTCAAGACAGGAACGTAAGGCAGGAACCTGGAGCCGAGAAATGTAGCAGAAGTCAAGGAGAAATGCTGGTTACTGGCTCCTATCTACTGGCTTGCTCAGCCTTCTTTCTTATAGAACCACGAAGGGCTGAGCTCTCATCAATCTTTAGTCAATAAAATGTCAAACAGACTTGCCTAGAGGACAATCTTTGAGAGGAATTTTCCCAGTTGACAGTCCCTCTTTCCATATGACTTCAGTAAAAAAAAAAAATACATGAAAACATTGCATGCTATTATCCTATGAATCAATAATTTAAGTCATAAATAGCCCCAAAGAAGAGCACATACAATAACTTTTTATATGACTGCTTATATTTAACTAAATGATAAATCCTCTGCATTATCTATTCACTTAGAAACAATAAAAAGAATTAGAAAAAAACTTCAAATTCTTGCCGCACATCATGTACTAAGGAATCAGCTGATATATCAAAGAGACTAAATAAATGAAAGTCATGAAACTATTAAGGGGAAATAAAAGTGACTATTTTTAATGCAAGTGTTGTAGACCTTCCAAAGAATGTCCAAATTGGAAAACTATAAAGACAAATGCTAAAGGTTTTATTCCCATAGAATGATGATCTTCTATATGGAAAAGACTATTAACTAATTTTTTAGAAGTAATAGCCCAAACAGAACCCACTCAGTGATACATTGATAATGAGCGTAAAATGTCTCCACTCATCATTGGAAAGCAGTTATGCAATAAAGTAGGAATCTGTGAAAAGGTAAAGAGACAGTGGACAATCAGGAAACATAAGTAGGAAATAAATATGTTGACTTCATTGGTTATCAGATAAAGAAAAGCAAAAAATGCCACTAAAACAATTTTCATCTTATACACTGGAAAAAACAACTTGTTCCAAAGCACGTGGTGCAAATGTGAGAGTGTGGACACTCGGATGCACTGATGAACTGAGGATAAACATTTATATTTCTAAAGACTGTGACTCAGCAATTTTAGTAAAGAAGAACACAGAGAAAGTAACTAAGCAAACCAGAGAAGTCATTAGTCAATATTTTATGTCCTTTTCATTGTTTGTTGATTTCCCCTTTGACCTCCTCTCTATGTATTATAGTTTTGTTTGTACCTTAGTTTTCCACTGCTATACCAGAATATCATGTACTGATTTTTTTTAATTTTCTACTATTTTTGAAAATTAATTTTATATACCAACCACACGTTCCCCTACCTCCTTTTCTCCTGATCCTTCCCCTAACCTCATTTCTAACCCCACCCCCTCCATTCAGTCCTCAGAAAGGGTAAAAGCTCCTATGGGGGTCATCAAAGCAGGATGGGTATATCAAGTTGAGGTAGGACCAACTCTCCCACCCCATCCCCCACCCCCGCATCAAGGCTGAGCAAGATATCCCAACACAGGGAATAGGTTCCAAAAAGTCAGCTCATGCATCAGGGACATATTCTGGTCCCATTGCTAGGGACCCCACAAACAGACTAAGCTGTACAGCTGTCACACACGTGCAGAGGGTCTAAGTTGGTCCCATGTTGACTCCCTAGCTATCGGTCTAGGGTCCCTGAGCTCCCATGAACTCAGGTCAGCTGTCTCTGTGGGTTTCCCTGTACTGGTTTTGACCCCCTTTGCTCATGTAATCCCTCCCCCATTTCTTCAAGCTGACTCTTAGAGCTCGACTCAGGGCTTGGCTGTGGATATCTGCATCTGCTTCCATCAGCTACTGGATGAACGATCTCTGATGACAATTAGAGTAGCCACCAATTTGACTACAAGAGATGGCCAGTTCAGGCACCCTCTCTGCTGTTGTTAGGAGTCTTAGCTGGAGCCATCCTTGTGAATTTCTGTGAGGTTTCCTGGCACCAGGTTTTTCCCTAATCCTGAATCGCCCCTCCCAATCAAGACATCTCTTTTATTACTCTCCCCTTCTGTTCCACCCCCAATCTGCCCAACTTGATCTCTCATGTTCCAGTCACCACCCCACACCACTATCCCTGTTTACCCAGAAAATCTTTTCCCCTCCAGAGAAATCCATGCATCCCTCTTTGGGCACTTCTTATTACCTAGCCTGTCTGGGGCTGTGTATTACAGCCTGGCTATCCTTTACGTTACACCTAATATCCACTTATGAGTTAGTACATACCAAGTTTGTCTTTCTGGGTCTGTGTTATCTCACTCTTTTCTGGTTCCATCCATTTGCTTGCAAATTTCATGTGATTTTTTTAACAGCTGAGTAATAATACTCCATTAGTTAAATGTAGCACATTTTCCTTATTCATTCTTTGATTGAGGGGCATCTAGGTTGTTTCCAGATTATGGCTATTATGAATACCTCTGCTTTGAACATAGTTGAGTAAGTGTCCTTGTCGTATGATTGAGTATCTTTTGGGTATATGTCCAAGATTGGTATAGCTGGATCTTGAAGTAGATTAATTCCCAATTTTCTGAGAAACTGCTGTATTGATTTCTAAAGTGGCTGTGCAAGCTTGCACTCCCACCAGCAGTGGAGGAGTATTTTGTTTACTCCATATCCTCTCCAACATGAGTTGTCATTAGCAATTTTGATCCTAGTCATTCTGACAAGTGTTAAATGGTACCTCAGTCATTTTAATTTGTATTTCCCTGATGGCTATGAATATTGAATGATTCTTTCAGAGTATTTTAGACATCTGAGATTCTTCTATTGAGAATTTTCTGTTTGACTCTTGTAACCTATTTTTTAATTGAACTATTTTGTATTTTGATGACAAGCTTCTTGGGTTCCTTATATATTTTGGAGATCAGTCCTCTGTCAGATG
The DNA here is from genome assembly GCF_014885135.2 of Alexandromys fortis. NCBI lineage: Eukaryota > Metazoa > Chordata > Mammalia > Rodentia > Cricetidae > Alexandromys > Alexandromys fortis. Next base: position 7,837,906 of record NW_026067976.1, on the reverse strand, counting down.
TGAGGTTGGTGAAGACCTTTTCCCATTCTTAGGCTACCATTTTCTCACATTGACAGTGTCCTTGACCTTACAGAAGGTTTCCAATTTCAGGAGGTCCCATTTATTAAGTGTTGATATTGGTGTCTGTGCTACTAGTGTTCAGGAAGTAGTTTCCTGAGTCAACACATTCAAGGCTACTTCCCACTTTCTCTTCTATCAGGTTCCAGTGTAACTAGATTTATACTGAGGTATTTAATCCACTTGGACCTGAGTTTTGTGCAGAGTGATAGATATGAATCTATATACATTCTTTTATATAGTGACATCCAGTTATGCCAGTACCATTTGTTGAAGATGCTTTCCTTTTCTCCATTGTATATTTTTGGTTTCTTTGTCAAAAAATCAAGTGTTCCAAAATATGTGGATATATGTCAGGGTCTTTGATTTGATGCCATTGATCTGTTTTTATGTCAATACCAAGCCATCTATTACTGTAGTTCTATAGAAGAGCTTGAAGTCAGAGGTGGTGATGCCTCCAGAATTTCCTTAATTGTATAAGATTATTTCAGCTAGTCTGGGTTTTATCTTTCTCCATATGGACTTGAGTGTTGTTCTTTGGAGGTCTGTGAAGAATTGTGTTGTGACTTTGATGGGGATTGCATTTAACCTGTAGATTGCTTTTGTTAAGATTGTCATTTTTACTGTTAATCCTACCTATCCATGAACATGGGAGATCTTTCCTTTTTTTTTTTTTTGATATCTTCTGCAATGTCTTTCTATAAAAACTTAAAAGTTCTTGCCATACAGGTCTTTCACTTGTTTGGTAAGAGTTACCCCAAAATATTTTATATTTGTTGTGGCTATTGTAAAGGGTTTTGTTTCTCTGATTTGTTTCTCAGCCTGTTTTTTCTTTTGTATGTAAGAGAGATACTGATTTTTTTTAGTTAATCTTGTATCCTACCACAATACTGAAGGTATTTATCAGGTGTTGGCGTTCCCTAATAAAAATTTTGGGGTCACAAAATGTATACTATCATAACATCTGCAAATAGCAAAAGTTTGATTTCCTCCTTTCCAATTTGTATCCCTTGATTTCTTTTTATTGTTTTACTGCTCTAGCTAGAACTTCAAGTACTATATTGAATAGCTATGGAGAGAGTGGACAGCCTCGTCTTGTTCCTGACTTTAATGGAATCACTTAGTTTCTTTCCATTTAATTTGATGTTGGCAGCCAACTTGATGCATATTGCTTTTATTATGTTTAGGTATGTTCCTTGTATCTCTGATCTCTCCATGACTTTTATCATGAAAGGGTGTTTGATTTTGTCAAAGGCTTTTTCAGTGTCTAAAGAGATAATCTTGTAGCATTTTTTCTTTCAGTTTGTTTATATGGTGGATAACATTAACAGGTTTTCATGTGTTGAATCATCATTGCATCTCTGGGATGAAGCTGACTTGATTATGGTGGATGATTTTTTTATGTGTTCTTGGATTTGATTTTCCAGTATTTTATTGAGGGAGACTGGTCTGTAATTGTCTTTCTTTGCTGCATCTTTGTATAGTTTTATATCAGGGTAACTGTAGCCTCATAAAAAGAGTTTGGTAATGTTCCTTCTGTTTCTATAGTGTGGGACAATTCGAGGAGTATTGGTATTACCTCTTCTTTAAAATTCTGGTAGAATTCTGCACTGGGATTTTTGATTGGGAGACTTTTATGACTGCTTCTATTTCCTTTTGGGTTTTATCTGGTCTTTATTTAATTTTGGTATGTGGTACATATCCAAAAAATTGCCAATTCTGTAAAAAGTATTTTTCCAATTTTGGGAAGTACAGGGTTTTGACAAACCTGATGATTCTCTGGATATCCTCGGTGTCTGTTGTTCTGTCTCCCTTTTCATTTTCTGATTTTGTTAATTTGAATATTCTTTTCTCTGCCTTTTAGTTAGTTTAGATAAGAGTTTGTCTATCTTGTTGATTTTCCTGAAGAGCCAACTCTTTGCTTCATTGATTCTTTTTATTGTTCTCTTTGTTTCTACTTTATTGATTTCAGTCCTCAGTTTGATTATTTCCTGTCATCTACTCTTCCTGGGTGAATTTGCTTCTTTTTGTTCTAGAGTTTTCAAGTGTGCTGTTAAGTTGATAGTGTGAAATTTCTCCAAAATCTTTATGTAGGCACTTAGTGCTATGAACTTTCCTCTTAGCACTACTTTCATAGTGTCCCATAAGTGTGTGTATGTTGTGCCTGTGTTTTCACTGAATTCTAGGAAGTCTTTAATTTCTTTCTTTATTTCTTCACTGGCCCAGTGATAATTCTGTTGAGCATTGTTCAGTTTCCATGAGTTAGTAGGCTTTTTGTAGTTTGTGTTGTTGTTGAATTCTAACTTTAATTCAGGGTGATCAGATAAGATACAGGGGATTATTTCAATTATTTTATATCTGTTGAGATTTGCATTGTGATCAAGTATGTGGTCAATTTTAGAGAAGGTTCTATGAGGTGCTCAGAAGAAGGTATATTCTTTTGTGTTTGGGTGAAATGTTTTATATATGTCTGTTAATAACATTTGTGTTATAACATCTGTTAGTTTCCTTATTTCTCTGCTAAGTTTCTGTCTGGCAGACCTGTTCATTGATGAAAGTAGTGTGTTAAAGTCTCCCACTTTTAGTGTGTGGAGTTTGGTGTGTTATTTAAGTTTCAGCAGTGTTTCTGTTACAAATGTTGGTGCCCTTGTATTTGGGGCATTAATGTTCAGAATTGAGTTTATATAGATGTATTTTTTTTCTGTGATGAATATGAAATGTTCTTCTCTATCTCTTTTGATTAAATTTAGATTGAAGTCTATTTCGTTAGAGATTAGGATAGCTACACTGCTTGTTTCTTACATCCATTTGATTGGAAAATCTTTTCCCAACCCTTTACTCTGAAGTAATATCTGTGTTTGAAGTTGAGGTGTGTTTCTTATAACCAGCAGTAGCATGGATCTTGTTTTTGTATCCATTCTGTTAACCTGTGTCTTTTTATAGGTGAATTGATTCCATTGATATTAAGAGATATCAATGACCAGTGACTATTAATTTCTGTTATTTTGTTATTGTTGTTTTTTTATTGATGGTGGCATTAGTGTGTATGTGTTTCCCTTCTTTGGGATTTGCTGGTGTGGAATTATCTATTGCCATTGTTTTCATGTATTCATCTAGCTCCCTTGGGTTGGAGTTTTCCTTCTATTATTGTTTGTAGGGCTGGGTTTGTGAATAGGTATTGTTCAAATCTGGTTTTGTCATGGAATATCTTATTTTCTCCATTTAGGGTGACATAATGTTTTGTCGAGTATAGTAGTCTGGGCATCTGTGATCTGTTAGTATCTCCAAAATGTCTATCCAGCACTTTCTTGCTTTTAGAGTCTCCATTGAGAAGTCAAACATAATTCTGAAAGGTCTACCTTTATATGTTACTTGACTTTTTTCTTTTGAAGCTCTTAATACTCTTTCTTTATTCTGTATGTTTATTGGCTTGATTATTCTGTGATGAGGGGACAATTTTTTTTGACACAGCCTATTTGGTGTTCTTTAAGCTTCTTGTACCACCTTCATTGGCATATCCTTCTTCAGGTTGGGTAAGTTTTCTTCTATGATTTTGTGGAATATATTTTCTGTGCCTTTGAACTGCAGTTTTTCTTCTTCTATCTCCATTATTCTTAGCTTTTTATGGTGTCCCAGATTTTTTGTATGTTTTATGTTAAGAATTTTTTGGATTTAATGTTTTCTTTAGCCAATGAATCTATTTTCTTTATTGTATCATCAACACCTGAAATTTTTCTTTTCCATCCTTTTTATTCTGCTAGAGATGCTTGCTTCTATAGTTGCTGTTTGTTTACCCAGATTTTCCATTTTCAGAATTTCTTCAGTCTATTTTTTTTTTTTTTTGAGTCTTAAGCTGTTTGCTTCACCTGTTTGATTGTTTTTTTTCTTAGCTTTCTTTAAGGGATTTATTGATTTGTTCCAACTTTTTTTGTTCGTTTGTCTTTCCCCATTTTTTTAGAAGAATTTTTCATTTCCTCTTTAAGGTGCTGTAGGAAGTCCTACAGCAAGTAGTTACCTGCCCTCTGGAGAGTGCCTTCTTATACTATTTATGCCAATGTAGAACATGTGTCTGGCCTCTTTTCCAGCTGCGTGATTAGGTTTCTGTTCTCCATCTAGCAGAAGATTATGATTTGTGAGTCTACCCCTAAATAAATGTCTATTTTCCTCATTTCTGGGTTAGTGTGGGATTTCTTTTAAGTGTTCTTATTCACTAAGGGCTTCTACTAGTTTCACAAAGTTATTTTTAAGGTTATTTTCTTCTGCTTCATCTGTATTGGGATGTTCCGGTCTTAGTGCTGTAGAATCATTAAGTTCTGTGGTATCATATTACACTGCTGTGTACCCATCTGGGTTTGAGGTAATTATAGAAACAGATGTTAATTCTTGTGATACCTTTGATGGTTGGGTCTTTTGTTCATTTATAGTCTCTTTCTTTTGTTGTCTTTTGGCTTGAATGACAAAGGGTTTTGATGATTGACTGGTCTAGTAGGGTTGTCTCAACTGAGATGTGCAGGGGTTTGGGTTCCTAGTTTCAGCAGATTATCCAGCTCTTCTGGCTGGTATGGGCTGTATTTGTGCCTATTGGGTCCTTTCTTACAACTGGAGGGGGTTGTGCCTATGCTTATGGTGTTTGTTCTTCAAGCTGGTGTAGGTTTTGCCTGTGCTTGTTCTTCTAGGTGGTGTGGGTAGCAGTTGTGCCTGTAGGATTTATTGAGGTTGCTGGAGAGGGCTTTTCAGGGAAGGCCATCTTCTTCTAATTGGTGCAGGTGGTGCTTGTACCTCAAGGGGCTCTTCCTCCAAATGATTGGGTGGTACTTGTGCCTATAGGAGCTGCTGATTTTGATGGAGATGGTTGGCCAGGGAGAGGATAATAGATTCAGTAAATTGGACAACTGAGTGTGTCCTGTGGGTTATAGGGTCCGATGGGTGGTGGCAGTAGTGGAGCAGCCTGCCCTGAGGACTCTTAGCTGCTGACTGGCTCAACTGTTTGATTTATAAGCCATAAAAGTTTATCTGGTTCACGATTCAGATGTCTGGGATGTTCCAGGCATGGGCCAGCATCTGACAATAGCCTCTGTGCTGTGCCATAAGATGGCAGAAGAGTAGCAAGCTTTAGGGCTATGGAGATGGGTCACTGTCACAGCAAAGCACTCATTCCTGAACCTACTTACAGGAAGCATTATCACTGTGTTGGCAGAAGTGGAGTCCTTATGACCATGAAGTATTTTTTAATGTTGTTAATTGCCAAAGGCATAATATGGCAATTAAATTTCAATATGAATTTTAGAGATGACATTACAACCATTGCATGTCATAATAGAAAACAGTATAATCAATTAATCTATCAATAAACAAACTCACTAAATATACAAATTAGGATGCACTCTGAATTTATAATATTTGACAATTTAGGGACGTAACTTAAAAAATACTACCTTTGAAAGTTTTATGCTTCATATTAGAGAATGAAAAGAGAAAGTGACATTGTTTTTACTTAGAATATTTGCCACACACATACACACACACATTATATTCTGAATTTCTGTCTTAAGATAATGGAAGAAGAGAGTAAGAAGTAGCAAAGAGTAAAGGAAAACTTTCTAATTTACCCAATTATACTATAATCGTATGTTTTACAGTCACATTTAAAATGAATTTATGAGGCCAAATTCTTTCTATATTAAAATCTCAGAATATAAATTTATATTCTAACATGAAATAAATCAAAAATCAATAAAGTATATGAAATAGGAATTCTAACATTAAATAAACAAAAAAGCAAGAAAGTATAGGAAACAATAGTTCCATGGTCACAAAGCAATGCTGGTTTGTCCCTGGGAGGTAGGACACTGTTAGACAAACAGCACCATCATTAACATTAACCGCTGATGTTAACACACTGGTGGGTTTTTTTTTTTTTCATTCCTCTTTGGTCAGCGTATATTTTCTCACTATTTTATAGTCTTGATTGTAACCTGCACTTAATTATTCTGCTTTTTCTTCAGTCTCTGAACATTTGTAATTCAACCAGAATGTTTAAGCTATTTATCGTCGGTGTGATTATGAAGGTGTGCATGCTTAGCTGTGCCATCTAGTTACTGGAACCTGGCTCATCCTCCTTTGGTTCCCTTTTCTTTACTTTCCACCTTAGAAACATTTGCCAGCCGCCCTTCTCTGGGAATCCTAATCCACCCACTGGAGACGGCGTGAGGAGTTCACACAAGGCACTGATGCTTCGCTTAGTAAAAAATTATTTAGCTTATTGTCGGTGGCCCTTTCTTCAGTTTCTGCTGTGTGTCTCCAAATTCACTGATCATTTTCAGTGTCTTTTTATGATCACAATTGTAGTTTATAATCTCTAAAAATTCCTCCTTGGGTCTCTTGTTATAGTTTTATGTTTCTTCTTAAGGTCTAAAACATATGGAAGGCGGTTATAATTGGTGTTTTAATGTCTTTGTTAGTTCTAACATCTGCTTCAGGTCTGCGATGAATTTGATTAATTGCTATTTTTCTCTCCTAGTGGTTTATATTTTTCTGATACTTTTCCTGCTTTGTAAGTTTTGATTCAATGTCAGATCTTACAAGTTTTACCTTTGGAATACAGGAAATTTTGGATTCTCATAAACATTTTTGAGTTTTAGTCTAAGATTACTTAGAGGTTACTTGAAATTGCCCTATACTATTGTCTCTTTTGTTTAAAATGTGTTAGGATCCAGGATAATACAGAGCGTGGGCTAATTGTTCCCAGTTCCTGACACCAAATGCTGATGAGCACAGTTGTCAGTGCCCCATGTGTGCAGAGACTTGCCACTCTGGGTGGAATGAACACACAGTGGTTCAATTCTCTTTGATTACCGGGCTCCAATGCTCTTAACTGTGGCTTTTCCCCAGTGAGCACATTTCTCAGGACGTCATCTACCTGTATTCAGCCAAGACCTGGAGGGAACCCTCATTCCATACTTGGGCTGTGCTCTCCTTCACACGATCTGCCAGGCACCAGCTGCCTCTCCTCTATGGCCTGGAAACTCGCTTCAGTGAGTTTAATTTAAACACCAAAATATCTGTATTAGTATCAGAAAATATGAATTTTAGGAGAAAGAATATTGCCAAGGATAAGGAAGGTAAATTTGTGTTGATAAAGGACTTGATTCATCTAAAAGATATAGTAACTGTAAAAGGTTATTCATTTGACAACAGCCTCAAAATACAGTGACAAAATGTGATAGCATTGCACCAAGAAATAGAAAAATCTACAATTAACCTCAAAGATTTAGACTATAGATGTCTGTCTGTGGTAGAGCTCTTGTTCAGTCTACTCCATGGCCAGGACTTGGTTGACACCATTACAAAAACTAAACTAAAGAAAAGAAAGAAAGTGGCCAAAGATGTTAATATCCCTCTCAATAATCAAGAAAACAATATATAAGTTGAATAAAATATTAGAGTTATGAGCAATTCTATCAATCAAAATCAACTGTTGACAATTATAAAATAGTAAACTTGGAAACAGTAGAACACATATTATTTTAAAATTTACATAAAATCTTTATCAATGTAAACACTATTTTGCTATAAACTAAACTATCAATAAATGTATAATGATCTAATTCAAGTAAAATATTTCAGACAACATAATGGAATTAAACTAGAAATAAAAAAAGATAAAATCACTAAATATATGGAACTAAAAGATTTTTGTTATACACCCATAAATTTAAAAAAATCAAAAATTTAAGAGAAAAACTCTGAAGCATCATTTAGCATTGCTCTCAGGAAAAGTGCACTCTGGAAAGAACATCACAGGAAATCTGTTCACAAAGAGAAATACACTGCCAATTTCTTCTGGGGGGGTACTTTTAAAGATTACATTTTATTTTTGATTATGTGTATGTGGCTATGTCTGTGTATCTGTGTGTGGGCATGTGAACATGTATGCAGGTACCCACATGGTCCAGAGTTGTTGAATAACCCTCAAGCTGATTGATACTCTGGGAACTGAATTACAGTTCTCTATAAGAGCAATGTCTGCTCTAACTCACTGAGTCATCTCTAGTCTCTCACTTCCTGTTTTTAAATGAATACAGAAAAAGGGGGAAATAAACTTGAATAATGATAGACAGTGTAATATTAGAATAGCATGGCCTACATTCAAACTTGCAAAGAATAAATGTTTCTGGAGAAATGAACATAAAAGCCATATAAATCTAGACTTAGGTCTTGATGTTGAAAGAAAGAGAAAAAAACTGAAGTTTGGACTTAAACTCCATGTTATATTTTTATTTTTAATATTAGGATCTGAAGTAAACAAAATAAAATGTTAACATCTGTTACATCTGGGTGGTCAATGTTTTAGGTCCCTGTTATCACAAGTTATGACCTTTCCAGAAGATGCGAGATGTTTTGTCATTCAAAACAGAGACGAAAAAGTTTAAATAGAATTTTGGCAAATGTCTTTTGAACAGCAAGATAAATTAAATTTGTGATTTTTCTCAGGCTTTCTTTCCCAGTCAAATAATCCAAATGGATTAATCAGTGATGATTTCTATTTTTAAAAATGTATTTCTGGTTTCACTCTGATAAGTCATAGAAACAGGCTAAGCATTTGCTGGTAACACTAATATACAACAAATGTCACATTTCTGAATTCTAAATCCCACTCAAAAGAGTTGAGGCATAATACAATCATGATAATTGAACAACCCAAAGTGAAGGCATGAACCAAATTCTTAGTGTACAGTAGCAGTTCCCATTGGTACCTGGACTCCTCAACTAGCCTGTGATTCTGCCAAGGCTGCCCCCACCATTATGAAAGCATGAATGCATGAGGAAACTCATTTGTCTTTGTTCCCTGGCTAACCTCAGGTCTAACCAAGGAAATGTTTCCCACATCTTTCAGTGCCATGGGACTCAACAATCTTAATTTGCATACTGTGACCATTCCCCTCTCCTTTTCCTTTCTTATTTTTCCCTTGTTTGTTTGTTGTTGTTTTGTTTGTTTGTTTGTTTTTTTGAGGCAGGGTTTCTCTGTTTAACAACCCTAGCCATACTGGAACTAGCTCTTGTAGACCAGGATGACATTGAACTCATAGAGCTCCCCGTGCCTCTGCCTCCTGAGTGCTGGGATTAAAAGTGTGCACCACCACCGCCCAGCCCTGTCTCCCCTTTCAATGCAAGATCCATTCTGGATCCTCCTTTCCTAGTATCTGGGAATTTCCACCTACTTTAGTAGGCTAATCCACATCCCTCTACCATTAGCAGGCCTTTCCTCTGCTTAGTGACTTCTCACTTAAACCATCACAAATAAGCCTGAACGTTAGCTTGGGTCAAGGTCATGACTTGAGGTCAAATTTAGTTTTTAGGTGCTAAAGATATAGTGACTATCCATCATGGATGAGACTCTGGGTTCAGTCCCCAGCCCACATAGTTCTTTTTCATCTCGTTTTTGTTTGTAGTTCTGACTTGTCCAATTTCTTAATAACTCCTTAAAGCAGAAAGCTCAGAGCGCCAAATTTGGCTGCCTTCTTATGGAACCTGAAAGAAAATAACAGGACTTTATGTATGGTTACCCATATATAGCAGCCCATCTACAAAGGCTTCACTTGAGAATTCTACATTTTTTGTACAAATATTTCATGACCCTGCTGCTTTGTGAAGTTTCTGCATTTTATCTGAATATAAAGTCAAATACATTCAGAGGATTCTTCTGGCAGCTGCACATTGCCTGGGGAGAGCCCTCTTTACCCTTCAGTTTCTTCTAGATGCCTGGCCAGGGGCCAGGGTGCCAGTGCACAATCTATCTGCCTTCACTTGCCAATTCATTTGAGCACACCTTGTGCTTTTAGTGTTATTTGTTCCCTTACCTCTGACCCGTCTCTGTCAAAAGGCAATTTCAGAGAGGGGAACTCCCTAACATCTTCTTCAGGGATGACTGAAGTCAAGAATTAATTGAGTCTCTCTGCTATCTTTTCTCATTTTCTTGATGGACCTTTTGCACTGTATCCATCTCACAATTCCGTGGTTGGCTCCCCTCCACCCCAATTTATTTAAAAGACTGTACATTATAGTTTTTGCAAAGAGCTCTTAAAATTCTTTCTTGGTCTGTTTACTTTTGAGTTTATGTCTGTCCACTGGTGTTTGCTCTGTTGCCCTATTGCTTAACTTGGACATCTTTAGTTCTTTTTAGAAGGGTGCTTTCTTCCAGAATAAACCCTTGGATGTTGCCAGCAAATGTTGGGTTATCTGCATGGCAGCTGTTCTTTCTGACCCTCTAATAGAAGACAGACACTTGTAGACCAATCTAGTCTCTCTGAAGTTATTCTGTAGGTGTGCACTGTATTTATGTGTGCATATGTATATATTCCCTTTCTCCCTAAAGTTGATTCATAAAATCCTGTGATAGTTTTATTTCTTTTTGAAGCTGAGAAATTGGGCTCTTCTTTTTCTATAAAACATTGAATTCAATTGTCATAATCCTACTCTTTGAAACATTCTGTTACACCTCTCTACACAATCACTATTTACTACTTAAAACCACACCTAGTTAGTTTGCTACTTGAGTAGGCATCTCTAGCTTGGGTTTTGATACTTATAATCTGGTCTAACATGACCTTGGCTAGGACAGTTAGAATTTTCAATAAGTAATGCCTGATACTACATTAGGCTCCTCATAGCGTGTTTAAATGTAGAGGTTAATTTCGTGATAGGAACGAAGGTCTTTTGAATTCTGGACTCTGAATTGGAATATCACTGTTTAAGACAGATTCTATCATTCACACACACACACTGCCAGGAAGATTTTTGAGGACTAGCTCTGAAGCTGTTTTCTAAGGGCTAAAGGCATGAGGGCTGAATAAATGGTGCCACATTCATTCTCCATCTGCCTGCCAAGGTTTCATTCCCCCCAAATATTTTCTTAATCCCACTGTAATCAAAAATAATTATTGATCAGTGATAGGCTTCTAGTCTTTAAAGTTTATAGTTAAGGTGAAACGTAGGCACTGTTTATAACCTTCATTTATTAGTTGACTGGTTAAAACATTTCATTTTTCTCAGCTGAATAATTAAAATCTGAAAAGCATTTTCCCATAGGGATGAAAATGGTAATTTGGAATAAAGACAGCCACTCCGAGCCATAATTTATAGTTTATAAAATAATACTAAATCATACCATAAATACTATAGGAAATAATTACCTTTATGAGAGGTTTGTTTAAGCATTCACTGTTTAATTAGTGTGAATGAGTCTGCAGTAAGTCTCTCACCAGCATCCTTCCCACTCCCTAATTTGGGGATGAAGTCAAATAATGACTCACTCAGAAGGAAGGAAAGATGTGTTACCGGCCTTTATGCGGTAAGCCCTGTTAGATGTATTATGTAACTTTTACAATAACCCACTGAAGGTAGCAACAACACACCCTTCTATGTATATTTGAAAAAAAAATCAGAACAAATGATGCATAACTTGCCTATGTTGTAAGTCAGGAAGTTGTCGTGAGTACCAGCTCTTCTACTTTGCCCTGCTGCTGCAAGCATTGAGGACCATCAGCGTTACAACAGCATGAACGAAACCTAGGCCAAAACAAGCCTACTATGTATAAACACCAGTGTTTCAGATTTGTCTTGGGAAAATGCCACTCATCTGGCTGTTTTGTCTCCCATGACTCCATAAGAGGATGCTGTGTTCCTCCGCAGGGAACTAATGAACCAAAGTTGTCTTCCTATATAATCAACCTGAGCAACATTTAAATGTAGCTGTGTATGTCATCAAGATCACTTAAGGTTCTGATGTCACTGTATGAAGAATGTTGCTGGTACATGGAATAACATAAGGTAAAAAGAATATGTTGAAGAATAACAATATTCCACTGGGTGGCCAGGGTGAAAGCCACTGAGGCCCAAAATAGTAAATATTCTCCTCACCCTTACACTGCAGAATGGGAACAATTGGCAAAACTATATATAGAAAAAGAGGCACAATTCTTTCTTCACACCCCTCCACATGCACGCTTTACAACTCTCTGACGTATCATTAAACATTTGCTCTGCAGCCCTAAGAAATCTTGAAGAACTTCTTTTGATTTCCCATGTAGCTCTGACTAGCGAGGACTCTGAACCATGAAACCAGATCCAGTTTCCTCTCTGTTTTATTCGCACACTTTAAATGTCTCTGGCTAACTAATTTATGCACTGCAGAAGTTCTGAAGGTCATCATTTTGAACTTGTGACTGATTTGTTTTTGTTGCAATAATGTTATATGTCAAGAGCCACAAATCTAGCATCTGCAAAGAACTCGGGAGATTTACATAAGTAAGTGAGGCAAGACTGGGTGTGAGATAATTGGAATTAACAGGGGCAGAGGGAAGAGGCTAGCTCGCCACTGTAGGCATGCTAATCCAGAGGAACAACAGAGCAATTGCTAGCCAGGCAAAGCAAGCCTGTACCCCAAAGCTGTTGCTAGCATACCACTGTGACTGGTAGACTGGCCCCCAAAAGCTTCCCATCTTCATTCATTGCAAAAATAGGATCCTATACTGAATTTTAACCTTGAAAAAAAATGGCATTTATTTTAGCCATACATAAAAACATGAACATTATTCTAACTGTGGGGCAGCATTGCTAGACTGATCCATGCATACTTTGACCGAACACTTCTGTCTTTTCTAACACCATTTCTTCGTGAATAAGACATTCAGATTATTTCTTTTAGCTTGGTGAAATATGTGGCACACAAGAGCGAACTAGTCACCCTACCATGCGACAGAAAGTGACAATTATGGACTTTTAACTACAATTTGTAGTTTTGGTGAAGACGAACTTCATACTCAAAGCTATGAGGTTCTCAAAAGTTGATGGCTTCACAAAATTCATGCCTGATCAGCCTGGCAGCCCCCGCCACCCCCACCCCAGCCACGTCTCAGCAATAGAGAAATAGGACTTATGGTAACTTGTTTAAATAGCGATTCATTCTTTTCGTTCATTTGTTTTTCAACTTTCAGTGTCTTCTTCACAGTCGAAAAAGAACTGGAACTCTAGTGATTTTGCTGGCCTGTAGAAGGGCATTCTTCTCCTCCAAAGGCAGGTGTGGACAGATGCGGCTGGGGGAGTCCCTAAGCATCCCAAACTCTACCTGTTTATGACAGTGTTCCCACCACAGGGTGGGGTTTCAAGCAATGCTGAGAAGTTCAAGCCCAGGACTAGAAGAACAACATTGTAACATGAAGACCGGCTTGTTGGGGTTTCTATCCTGCCCAGTTTCCACAACCAGTAAGCCCCAAAGAAAATCACACAGAGGTCTCCATAAGTTATAAACTGATTGGCCCATTAGCTCAGGCTTCGTATTAGCTCTTATAACTTATGTTAGCCATGAAGACAAAGATGATCTTACTTGTGGAGAAACATAGCTTCCACATGAGTCTTGGCTGCCACCACTTAAGCTAGCATTTTTATTTCTTGAATGGCATCATCTTGCTCCAGTGGTATGTAATATACAGATTAATATTTTCTTTGTGCTATCATAGTTTCTTAATAAGTTTCAAATGTCTGTCCATAGGAACATCTTTTTGTCAAAGGGAACAGGCATATTATTGTGAGTCTGCTCATCTTGTTTCTGGAGTTTGCTTCCTTGAGAACCAGAACTTCACAACTTCCCTTCATTGTTATTTTTACATGGCTAAGCTTTATAACAATTTTGGTCTCTTTCTCACTTATTCAGTCTATACATTATAGCATATAGTTAGTTCACCAGCCTTAGCAGAGCGGGTTGTCCCCTCTGTAAGGTTGCACCATCCACGATGACTGGAACATTAAGTCAAATGTCAGTAGCCCCCTCTGTTCTCATGCCTGTGATATCATCAAGCTGAGGGGTTTGCCTAGGTTTTCGGTATCAGGTACATGTTTCTTCCATGGAGCAGGCCTATATCCAACCAGAATGTATCTGGTTACCCCACAGCATTACCAGTACTGAGTCAGGGAGGTTAGTCTTTTTAAAGTGGTGCCTGGTTTCCATGTTTCTAAGTTTTTTTCAGACTCTGCTTTTTATTTTAACGTTTCATTGGTTTTCAGCACTGTTGGCCAAGTTCTTCTTCCAGGAACCTTATATCTGGCTTTTTACCATATAACACTTCTATTTTCTCTCTGATTGTGTTTTTTTATTAAGTTTTTCATTAATTTTACACACCAAACACAGTGTCCTCTTCCTTTTCTCTTCCCTTCCCCTCACCCCACCTCTCTTCTATCCCACCCCCACTCTTCCTCTGTCTCCATTCAGAAAGGGGCAGGCCTCTCATGGGAATAAACAAAGCATTAATGACTCCACAGCTGCTACACACACACACACACACACACACACACTTACACACATATTCATGTGCACACACATACCCCCCACCACCCCCCACAGTGGGGCTGGAAATAGGAGAGAGAATGTAGCCTATTGCCATTACATAACTTAGTGCCTTAACAGCAAAAATGTGCTTAAATCAATTTTTTTCTGTCTTAAAGAAAACCTATGATAAATCAGATTGAAATACTGAGAAACAGGAGGCTCCCAAAATTTAATGATTCAAGACATTTAGGCATTTGTTTCTGCCACTTGTCACAGAACAGGAAAGTAAATGTGGCTGGGGGATTCTGGTTAGGAACTGTGCCTCATAGGAATCAATATTTCCTATCGCTTCTCACCCAGATTTTCCCTAAAAATATCTTGGATTTGCATCTTTCTTAATAGAAATGCCTTTTCTTAGGTACCACTTCCTCAGATGGGTGCACATACTTTTCCCAGATAACAGTATTATTACAAATACTGCATTACTCTCTTTGAAGTATTTGTCAGTGCCTGAAATTATCCTGTAAATTTATTGCTTAAAAAACTTCAAGAGAACCTTGGCTCCCTTAGAGAAAAGAACACTTTGGTATGTTCATTTCCCTAGCACTATTATCCAAAACAGAGCTTGACAGCAGATAAGTGCTCTGAAAAAAATTACTGTGTTAACAGTTAGAGAAAGGAGGCCATGAGTCTGAGAAGGAATGAAGCGGATGCATAGGACAGGTCAGAGAGGAAGTGGAGACATGAAAACTGTTAACATTACACTTTAGTTTCAAAAAATATTTATTTTAAAAAAGGGGGAATACTCTGTTGGTCAGCTTTCTGTCACTGTACAAAAATACCCAAATAAACAATGTTCTAGAGAATATTTTTATTTTGGCTCATGGTTTCAGAGGTGTCTATTATATAATTGGCTGGCTTGGTATATCTTGGTCTATGGTAAGGCAGAACATGGCAGCAAGGACACCATATCACCACATGCTGCAGGGGAGGGAGAGGCTCCCCAAGCCCCTTTCACAAGCACTCTCTTAAGAATATAAATTTTCCCCCTGGATTCCATGTCCTGACCCCTTCCAGCATTTTCAGCAGCTGACTAAATTCCACTTCCCTTTTTTCCACCCCCTTCTCTTCCTTGTGTTGATCTTTATTATGTAACATTTTATCTACAATCACTTTTCTGTGTTTGTCCTCCCCCCTAATTTTATTATATGACTCATTCTAGCCTATATTACTTTTGAAACTTTAATCTGAAAATAATTCTATATTTTCATTTATTTGTAAAAAATAATACAGGTAACCTTTACTATGTCTTCCAACTGCTACTGTCTTCTATAATCCCAATGAAACTGATCATCTGATGGCATATTGGCAGTCCTGCATACATGCTACAGCCATACCTTCCCTCACACCTCAGGCTTTCCAAAGCCAGGTGATGGCACACACCTTTACTCCCATCACACAGAAGGCAGAGGCAGGCAGATCTCTGTGAGTTCAAGGCCAGACTGGTCTACGAGAACTACTTCCAGGATAGGCTCCAAAACTGCAGAGAAACTCTGTCTCAAGAAAAGTAAACAAACAAACAAATATCATTTGTGAGGAGGCTGCTTGTTTGTCCCAGCCACCCAGAACTGAAATAACCACACAAAAATTGTATTAATTAAAATATTCCTTGGCCCATTAGCTCTAGCTTCTTATTGGCTAACTCTTACACATTATTTGAACCCATCTCCGTTAATCTGTGTATCGGCAGGTGGCAGTGGTTTACCAGGTAAAGTTCTGTCCAGCTTCTTTCTAACTCCTCCTCCTTTCTCGTAGCATTCTGTTTAGTTTCCCCCACCTAGCTCTGTTTCCCCATAGCTCTGTTATAGGCCCAAAGCAGTTCCTTTATTAGCCAACGATATTCATAGCATACAGAGGGTAATCTCACATCATTGTTCTTAAGATGATTCACATATGGTAAAGCACTCTTGCATAGTTGGGATGAAATACCTTAGTTATGGTATATGATATTCTTAATCTGACCTTAGATATGGTTTACAAGATTTTATTGAGAATGTTGGCATCTATAGTTCTCAGGGAAATATCTATATCTATAGATATGATATGTTATATGTATACATATGTATATATCATATATCTATACACATATATTCATTTTCATTGTGTTCTCATATAGTTCTAGTGTCAAGTAATACTGGCTTTATGAAATTTTCATGGGAATGTACTTTCCATTTTTATTTTACAGACAGTTTTTAAGAGTATTCATGGTACTGTCTTGGTAGTCATGACCTGCCTTAATTGTGCTTATCTGGAAACAGCTTTATTTCTTCATCATTATGAAAAGAAACTAAACATATATGGATATGGTAATATGTGCCTTTTTTACACCACTCTGGAGACAGAAGCAGTCAGATCTCTATGAGTTGATGGTCACCCTGATCTACCATAGTTGCTCTAGGTCAGTCAAAGATACATATTAACAGAGACCCTATAAGAATAAATAGAATAAGCATAAATATAAACATATGTGTGATGATGATAATATGAAGAGAAGAGAAAGGGGAGGAGGCAGTCAAAAGTTAGCTAGATATAAAAATACTGGTTGGTACTTACACACCTTTTATAGACTAAACTGTTTCATTCCATGATTTCTTGTCTTTAGATTGCTGATGAGAGACACAATACTATTCTGATGTGTTTGTCTTTGAAGTTAGACTTGGTTTGGCTCTTATAGTTCTTAATATTGCTTCTTTGCTTTTTATCTTTTATGCTATGACTGTGATATGCCTATGCTGCCTAAAGTTTCCTCCCTGATCATATTTATAGAGCATTCTTTTTTGTTGTTTATATTATTTTTTTTGGTTGTTGCAAAAAAAAATTCCCATTTCCCTCCCCCTCCTCGCACACATCGCCCTTCCCCTTACACCCCTCCCCCTCTCCCCCTCCTCCCCACTTCATTCCCCCACCCTCTCAAGAATGAAGAGAAGTCCAGATTCCCTGCCCTGCAGGAAGTTCAAGGTCCTCCCACTTCTATTCAGGACCAGGAAGGTGAGCATCCAAACAGGCTAGGCTCCCACAAAGCCAGTTCATGTATTAGGATCGAAACCTAGTGCCATTGTCCTTGGCTTCTCATCAGGCTTCATTGTCTGCCACTTTCAGAAAATCCAGTTTCATCCCATGCTTATTCAGTCCCAGTCCCGCTGGCCTTGGTGAGCTCCCAATAGATCAGTTCCACAGTCACAGTGGGTGGGTGCACCCCTCGTGGTCCTGACTTCCTTGCGCATGTTCTCCCTCCTTCTGCTCCTCATTTGGACCTTAGGAACTCAGTCCGGTGCTCCAACGTGGGTCTCTGTCTCTATCTCGATCCATCGCCAGATGAAGGTTCTAAGGTGATATGCAAGATATTCATCAGTATGGCTATAGGATAGGGTCATTTCAGATTTCCTCTCCTCAGTTGCCCAAGGTATTAGCTGGGGACATCTCCCTGGACACCTGCGAGCCCCTCTAGAGTCCAGTCTCTTGCCAACCCTAAGATGGCTCCCTTAATTAGGATATATATTTCTCTGCTCGCGTGTCCACCCTTCCTTTATCCCAACCATCCCATTCCCCCGAGCTCCCCCCATTCTCCGCTTCTCATGTTTCTCACCCCATTTCCCCTTAACCCCATGCCACCTCATCCCCAAGTTTCCAGGTTTTGCCCTGCAATCTTGTCTACTTCTCATATCCAGGCGGATGACTATATGTTTTTCTTTGGGTTCACCTTCTTATTTAGCTTCTTTATAGAGTGTTCTTAATGCACCTTGTGTTTGTGAATCTATTTCATTCTCTACAACTGGGAGCTATTTGAGGGGAGCTGTAATTTCATTGAGTAGCCTGGGGCTTAGGATGTGTGTTATTTTGGTAGTATCCCAGTGTTTGTGGATACCTGATCACACTTGTTTTTGATTTTGCTGAGGTTTGAATTAGGTTCATCCTCCATTCTCAGTGCTCTTTCTTCTGCTTGACAGAGTCTAATGGTGGTTCTTTCCACTGTGATTTTCTATTCAATTCTTTGAAATTTTCATTTCCGACCCCTCAATTTGATTTTATTTCAAAATGTCAGTTTGCTACAGCATTTTCTTCATGTTTCTTTTTTATCCATACTAATAATGCTTTCATTCATATTGCTGACTTTCCTCAGTCTTGCTTTCTCTCCAAATCCTAGATTAAATTAATTTATTGGTTTATACAGTCTTCATTATTGCTGGTGAACTTTTGAAATATCCATGTTGCAATTTACCTGTTTTGACAATTTTTGAATTTGATAGCTGTAGAATGATGATGTTTTGGAAGAGACTTGTTATTTTTGCTCTTTCTTGTGTTTCTGTGTTACATATCTCTTCCTTTTTTATTCTGTGATCTTCTTAATGAATAGCCTTTTCTTAAGGAGTTTATTGTGGAATATTACTTTAAGTAGGCAAAGATGTGTTCATGTGTTTTTGCTGAGGAATATTACTTTAATTATGAAGTTGCGCCACATTTCTCTCTGCAGCCTTTGTTAAAGATGTAAAGATGTGTTGCATCTGTTTGTGCTGCATCTGTTTCACCTTGCCTGCTATCTGTACAGGTTGAGAACTCCTCTTTGCTATTTCAGGATCTACTCAGCATCACCCTGTTGGAAAGACATGGTTCATAATGTCAATTAGAGCTCAGACTTCTTGGGTTCTACAAAAGTGACAGTCAGATAAGTGGCTCCAGAGTCTGATCCACTTGCTGACCTCAGGTTCATTGCAATCAAACTCAGGTATTCTCAGCTGACAGAATCTCAGATCTCTTTCCAGCTATCAAGAATGAAGCTGCTCTCCATAATTGCCTCTCAGAGTTGTGCCTCACTCAGGGAATGTGGCAAGCTAAATTCTGTCTCCCTGGCTTCAGGCCCTCTCAGGATGGTCATGACAAGAGTAATCTTTTTGTACACTGTGAAGATTTGAAACTCAGACTGGTTTAATAAAAAAAAAAAAAACTGAATGACACATAGCTAGGCAGGATTTTGAGGGCAGAGAGGATGCTGGGAACAAGGATGGAGGCACAAAGCATCAATAACCAGACAGAGTGGAAGCAGCAGGGACAGTACAGAGTAAAGATAAAAAGTAGAGGCAAAAAGTAGATTGATAAAAATCAGTTAAGTTGTAAGAGTTAGTTACAAAGAAGCCTAAGCTATAGACCAAGCTTTCAAAATTAGTAAGAAGTGTCTGTGTCATGATTTGGGAGCTCGCAGGTGTAGTAGGAATTTTTTGTCCCACTAGCCCACTCCCAAATAAACACACCAAGACTTATTATTAATTATAAATGCTCAGTCAATAGCTTAGGTGTGTTACCAACTAATTTTTTACATCTTAAATTAACCCATATTTCTTATCTACACTCCACCATCTGGTGGTACGTTTGTTCAACACAGAACATAAGGTGGGAGCAGAACAGAGCTCAAGGCCTTTGAACTGAGGACTTGTAGAGTCAGGATACCCCTTTGTTTTAATGATTTCAAATAACACAAACTATTATCAAGTAAGAATTACAGTTACAATATCCAGACAATTTTACTTGGCAAAATTAGAGAAAATACCCTATTTTATCTTGTCTTTGAGAGTGTAAAGTTTTATACCCAATTTACTTCTTATAATACCTTTAAAGCAAAACTTTAGTCTAATAATTTAGTTTTTAAATCCATCAAAGACTCCAGGAGGATATAATATTATATAACAACAGGAACATCTGGTTGCCTGGATAATCACTCAAAATTCTTCCGTAACATTGAGGCATCCAACTTTGATCTAAGGGTCTAGTAAAACTGCAAAACATTTGAAAAGGAGGAAAATTTGAAGAGCTGTCCTACCTTGTCTTGGCAAAGTTTGACAGTCACTTTTTTGTGTGTGCCCTGTTGGTTCCGTTTGGACAGTATACTGTCAGAAATTGAGTCAAGGGTATTTCTTTTTGCCCAAATGGCTAGCTTTTGTCATAAAGAAATCAAACTCTATATGGAGGATATTCAGTGTCCATCATCTTCCTTTGAAGTAAATTGCTGCTATCAGTAGTAAACAAGTCTCACTGTCATGAAAAGACTTAGGTTATTAAATGCCTTAAGTGCCATATTCTGTAGGTCTTTGAAATGTGTGAAGACCATCTATCTCTCTAAATGCATCTGCTTAACCTTAGAAACATATCCAATATGACTATAAGTTTGATTTTTGTAGATGACCATTAATATTTCTTAATTATACATTACATTTTAAACTAGTTGCACATAAGCACAACACCCCAAAAAAGAGTAGAAACATACACACAGCATAGAAAAATAAACTTTAAATTTACATCAATAAACCAAAATCCATACCAACATAAAATATTTTGAGATTAATAGTTGTTTTTTAGATTAAAGTAGATTCAATAATCTACCCCCCTTTCCTATCATTCCTATATCATAACCCCCTTTAGAAAGAGACATTTTAATTTAACTCTTTTGTTTGGACTTTTTTTTTTCTCTAAGACCAATATCAATAACAACTTGTAACCAACCCCCTTAAATGATACTAAACATACACAACCCATCTTGGGAATGTGGCTATTGTAATATTCTAGACTCCTTCCTATTGTTCAGGGGTATTAAAGTCTTTGGGAGACCCTGACGAAATTATGATAATGAGTAAGTCTTTGCTGGAGTAGCTTGTGAGGCTAGACCATCTCAGCCAGAATCCTGGAAGCTGTTCTAGATGCAGAACTCTGAAGAAACTATAACAGAGGCATTTCGAGATGCTAGATTACCTGGGCCACTTGTTTTCATTGATGTTTGATCCCCTTGTTCTGAAAGTAGCATAAATATCTGTATTAGTACAAGTATAGACTATGTGTTGAACACAAGTTAGACAAAGATGATATTTTTTTTTATGTTTGAGCAGGTAATAAATATGTTACACATTTTGTAGGGTTTATTTATTTAATTTTTTTTTGGTTTATTTCTTTATGTCTGAAGTCAGAATTTTTCAGTGTGTCTTCCTTGATCAAACCCGATTTTCCTTTACCTGGAATGAATTCACAGCCTCTTATTTCCAGTGGAAGTAAAAACATAACTTCCTTCTGATGGAGGTGGGTCTTGTATCTTATCTGTTGCTTTCATTGGTTAACTAATAAAGAAAACTGCTTGGCCTGATAGGACAGAAAATTAGGTAGGCGGAGTAGACAGAACAGAATGCTGGGAGAAAGAAGCCGAATCAGGTAGTCGCCATGATTCTCCCACTCCAGACAGATGTGGGTTAAGATCTTCCCTGGTAAGCCACTTCGTGGGATACACAGATTATTAGAAATGGGTTAGATCAATATGTAAGAGCTAGCCAATAAGAGGCTGGAACTAATGGGCCAAGCAGTATTTAAAAGAATACAGTTTCTGTGTAATTATTTCAGGGTAAAGCTAGCCAGGTAGCAGAACGCAGCCTGCCGCTCCACTCCTATTGCAACATCTTTCCCAAAGCAACACACCTTTTTATTTCTATTGTGAAGTCAAGATAATTTTAAAATATATAAGGCTGGTAAAAATCTAGCAATTTCCATAATCCAATCATTCTTAGCAGTTTTTCTCATTCATTAGCAGTCAAAAAACCTTAAAGACAGCACAATAGCATACAGAATCCAGACTTTCTGTGTATTTCGCATCTTTATGTGACTTTTTAAAAATATTACTTTACTCCCTTTTTAAGAACTTTACTATTTTTAAACCCTGTTTTAATCTATGACTGTCTTTTCCCTTTCTCCTTTTTTCCCAAAGCTATGTATATTTTTAGATGCGCTTCAACTGTTTAGAGTTTTTTTTTTTTTTTTCCGTCCTGGATCTGTTTTTATTGAGCATCTGTATTGTTTTTTGATTGCATGAGATGAATCTTAATCTACTATGTTATTCACTGGCAGGGCTCATTTTTTTGCATGCATGGGCACATGGCATTGGCAACTGGCTTTTCCCCCACTTGGTTCCCTGAGAGCTTAGCCTCATAGTGGATGTACTAGCAGAAGCCATGTTTACTGCCCCAGCTCTAGGAAGTTTCGGGGCTCAATCTGTCATTGAATAGCACTCTTCCCATTGTTTATGAACCCCATTTAATTGCTCAGTAGCAATGCCTCTTAAGAGAGCTGCACCTGTGTTTGCAACTAAAACTAAGTCATGAAGCTGCCTCATAGAGGAGCCGTGCCTTACTTTGCTGTTAGAAAACAGTCTACACAAGAAAAAGAAGTTATCAGGAAGCTGCATTTGGCTCCATTTATTTGTGTGCTTGGATTCTTTTTCTTAAACCTTTGTTAGGTTTTATGTGGAAATTCCTGCCCCACGTTGGGAGTCATTTCTGGGTGGAGTTTCTCTGTCCTGGCAACTGCTCCTAAATAACCACACAGAAAATTAATATTAATAATAAATGCTTGGCGGATAGCTTAGGCTTATTACTAACTAGCTCTTACCACTTAAATCAACCCATGTTTCTTATCTAAGTTTACCATGTAGTTCATGGCTTGCTACCTCATTTTCTTCATATCCTGTTTCCTTTGTGTCTGGCTTGCATCTCAGACTCCGTCCTTTTTCCACAGTGTCCTCCTAGTCTGGCCTTGCTTCACAATCTCTTCCTGCCCAGCCACATGCCAGCATTTATTACTCTTTATTAACCAATGAGAGTAACATATTTACAGTGTACAAAGATTGTTCCACAGCAGGCCAGTTGAAATACTATTCCACCACAGGGGTCTATCTCTTTGTGTAACATTCTTAGTTGCTATGCCATATGTTATATAATATGCAATATCAAAGTCTACTGGTCTTGTCATTTTACAAACTGTATGGAAATCTGGCCTGTCTTTAAACTTTAAATTTAAAAACTTCTAATTTTTTAATTATAATTATTTTACATATTTACTTTGTATAGATTTTTTAAAATAAGTACAGAAAATATAACTTTTTTGTTTTGACTGCCATACATAATTGAAAAGCTTAATAGGGGTGTTTGGTATTTATTCAAACATTTTTTACTTCATAATTTCTGCCCGGAAACTAATTTTTCTGGCGAAATTTTTTTTAAGTTTTCTTTTTGTCAGAACAATAATCAACTTGGTACATAGCCTTTTCTGACATCCACAGAGAATGTCTAGGGGCATGAGTTGGGAAATCTATTTTCAGAATAGCAATGGTAAAGATTTTGGACTGTGTTACTTTCTGTAGCTGAAGTTATGGGATTTGTTTTCCCTTCTGTGTAAAAAGACTGGATCTGATTAGAATCTCTTTGCTTTTGTTTATTGGCAACTGTTGACATTTTTGGGTTCTGAACCTGATGTCCAGGTGACTGAAATTTATAGGGAGAAGAAAATACATTAGTTGTTCCCTGTTGCTCTGGGGTGGAAGTGGCCAGCTGATCTGGCCTTTCTCTGTTTTTTTTTACGGACTTTTTATTTTGCTTTATAATATAATATACATAGTTTTAATTGTATCTGACAATAGCAATCAGAGAGAGAGTCTGCTCCGTTTCCTGGACTGGGAGCTCCTTCCCATGCTCTTTAGTCATCATCTGTGTCTGTGGCTTTCGATACAGATTTTCTCTTCATAATAACTTGAAATTGCTCTTAGTGTTTACTCTGATCTCTGTAAATCCATTAATTATATTTTTGTTGATTTGTAATGTATTTTTTACACTACTGTAAGAGCCATTATGCTCTTTCTATAAAAGACTATTTCCCTGAAATACTGAGTTTTGAAAATTTTATAGTCACAAATCCTTCTTCTATCTTATGACTGCACTGCTTTCACACTATAAATTTTTATTGATTGCTGCACTTATGCATAACTTTTAAGTAATATTACACAAATTATAATTGGTTGTAATTACCATAAACCAAGATGAACACTTTGGGAGTGAAAAGAGGCAAAGACACGCATCTCACAGGCACTATAACTGCTTTGAATGATAAAACACTCAATAAAAAATAAGTTATAATCATTATAAAAGAAAGCATGAGGAAAGTGATATCAAGATAATGCAGAAATACAAAGGCATAGAAACTTGTTTCCATGAAACAATTCAACAGTACCTGGATAATTTCTTTTTATGAGAAATTCAGAAACAAGCTTAGTGTTTCACACACCCATGGAACAACACTAATCCAATCAAAGACACTTGTAACACCTCTGCAACATGGACCCTTCTTCTATCACAGGGACACATAGAACAGAACTCTCAGCTCCTGCCTTCTGAGGATGGCAGTAGGAAAGACTGGGCACTTTCCAACGTTCTGGCTATTCAGTGAACAGCACAAGAATCTGGGAATTTTTATATCTGTTGTATTCCAATAACTGGTCCGCAAACACCCAAATGCTTGTAACCATATTATAAAGCAATAAATGCATTCAGTCCAACTTCAAAAGTCCCCATACTCTTTAACAATCTCAAATTTATTTTAAAATCTAAAATTCAAAATCTCTTCTGAGATTCATGCAATCTCTCAACTGTAAGCCCCTGTAAAATCAAAATACAAAAGCAGATGTGTTGAAATAGGAGCGGCGGCGGGGCTGTGTCCCCAACACCCTGGCCGCTTGGCTAGCTCATGCCCGAAATAACAACACACAAAGTGTATTCATTTAAAAACTGCTTGGCCCATGAACTCTAGCTCTTACAGGCTAATTCTCGCACCTGGACTAGTCCATTTCTAATGATGTGTGTAAGCACCCCAAGGTGCGCTTACCGGGAAGATTCTAGCCTCCTTCCATCCTGGTGTCTCTGCTCCAGAGAGCTGTCGGGTCTCTCCGGGAGCAGAGCAAAGTCTGACCTCACTTCCTCTTCCACCCAGAATTCTATTCTGTTTCCTCCTCCCATCTATGTTCTAAGCTATGAGGCCAAGCAGTTGGTTTATTATAATTAACCAATGACCTTCCTCCATCACAGATGACATATTTTCAACATATAATGACAAAAGATATACATTCCCATTTCAAAACATAGGGAGCATAATGAGGAAATACTGGACCAAAGCCTGACTAAAAACAAGCTGGGCAAATCCAAACTGTACGTCTTCAAGTCTGATGTCAGAACTCTCTACAGATCTCCATTTCCTCACAGCTTTTGTTGACTGCAGCATACTTCTTTTTCTTGGGCTGTTTCTACTCCCTGTTATCAGCTCTCCTCAGCAGGTATCCCACACTCCTGCATCAACATCTTGGGGTCTTCAAGGCAATGCAGGATTCACCTTCACAGCTTCACGTAATAGCCTTTCTAAGACTCCATGTAGCGACACCTCTGACACATGCTGGCCCTCAGCAGCTTCCCTTGTCCAGAGAGGGAGCTTCCATAACCCCTTTCTTTAATCTTTGACTGATGTGAAGCAATCTTTTCATACACTATAAAGATGTGTTGTTCTCATTGGTTTACTAAAGTACTAAATAACCAATAGCTAGGTAGGAAGAGATTAGGAGGGACTTGTGAACAGGAAGAGAGTTCTCTGAGATGAAGAAGGGTGGCATCAACAGTCAAATGCAGAGGAAGCAGGACCTGTACAAGATGAGTTAATGATCCATGAGCCACATGACATCAAGTAAACTAATAGAAATGGTTTAACTTAAGTTATAAGAGCTAATTAGAAACAATCCTAAACTATTGGCTGAGCATTTATAGTAAATAATAAATCTATGTGTGATTATTTTGGGTGAGACAGAATATTCTGCCTATACTGGACTCTAAACTCAAAACCACATGGCCAAAGCTGCCAAGTTCTGCTGCTTGCTGGACCTGGAACAGGGTCCTATTGTTCAATTATGTCTTCACCAGCTCTGTTTTTTATGGCCTTTCTTCACTGCCTAAACTTGACTGTCCTGAAATTGGATCTGTAGTCCATGCTGGCCTCAAACACAGAGATATGCCTGCCTCTGCCTGCACAGTGCTGGGGTTACCACTACATGTACCACCACACCAGAATCTTAGCTTTTATTTAATTTCTTTTCACAAGGTGGAAGCTTAGTTGGGTGGGATCTTGTCCTGAGGTCACCACTGTCTTTATTCCATTTAACAAAAGGATTTTCTTTAATCTGCTTATCTCCTACTCCTTGAACACTGGACTTAGCTCCATTCCACTTTCTTGTGTCCCTTTTCTCCTCAAATTGTACGTTTTAGAACGTTTCCTGCCCAGTCTGTTTCTTTTCAGTATAAATCTGCATATTCATGGCCACTAATAACCACATAGTATAATATAGTCCACACCAGGCTGTTTTTAAATCTCTTCTGCAAATGCAATTTATCCAAAACTCTTCAAGTTAGCCTCTGGAAGATTTTTTTTACAAAGGCAGAAAACAACCATATTCACCAAAATATCACAAGAATAGTCTCTAGGTCACATATTAACTCTTTTCTTCTGAAACCTGTTGAGCCAGGTCCCCATCGTTCAAACCACCCTCAACACGAGTTTTCCATGTGCCTATTAGAACAGCCCACTAAACCCCACTTAATGTTTTCACCTGCTTTTCCAATCCAAAGGAAAGTCCCAAAGTCTACATTCCTTCAAACAAAAGCATGGCCAAGCCTATCACAGCAATACCCCAAGTCCTGCTACCACCTTCTGTCTTAGTTAAGTTTCTATTAATGTGAAGTGACACTATGACCACAGCAACTCTTATAAAGGAAAACAGTGTACCACACTGAGCATAGTTTGAGCAAAGGACACCTCAAAGCCCACCCCCAGAGTGACATATTTCCTCTAACAGAGCAACACCTACTCACAAAGTCATACATCCTAATAGTGGCACTCTGCTTGGGGTCATTTTTTTTTTCAAATGACCACAGTGCATTCTCCTGAAGTGCCCAGGAAACCCCTTGAGAGCAGAATCCTTGTGTGACCACAAGATAAAAGAACTGAATCATCCCAGATATCCATTGTGACTATAATATAACGAAACAAGAAATCAACAGCTGAAAATTTGGCTGTAAATTTTACAAATATATAAAACCCAAAAGATACAATATGAAAAAGATACAATATGAAGAATCCAAAAGGAAAATGAGAAAATAGGCCAAGACTAGACTAACACAGTGAAGTGGAACAGTCCTAAAATGGAAGTCTAGGATTATAAATACCTAGATTAAAGTGATGATGTTTCAAATAAACCAGTTCTATTCCTCAAGGAATTATGCTCAAAAAGGATAAATTATACTCAAAATTATCAATAGGAAAGAAATAATAAGGACCAGAGAAAATGCAAATGAAACAGGATATTGAAAAAAATGACACACATACATACACATATACAAAATCAAATTAGAAAATTTTTAGGAAAACTAATAGGGCATTTTGTATTAAAGGACAAAAGAAAAAGAAGCTACTGTGCAAAACATATGTCAACAAATTGGATAACGTAGAACAAATGACCAAATTCCTAGACTTTCCAATTTCAATCAAGAAAAAAAAATCAAGGGAAACCTGAATAGCCCATAACCAGTAAGAAGATTGAATTAGCAATCAAAATGCTGCCAAAAAGGAAAAGCCCAGGGCCACATGGTTTTAATGGTAAATTATAGCAAACATTTAAAATATTAATGTCAATCCTTTTAAAATTCTTCCAAAAACTGGAAAGGAGAGATCACTTCCAAATTGACTTTATGAGGCTGGTATTACTCTCACATCAAAGACAGAAAAGGACAGTACAAGAAAACTTTAAGCCAATCTCCCAGATGAAAACAGACACAAAGCTTCTGTTAGGTCAAATCAACAGTGCTTTAAAGTGACCATGCCATAGGATAAGTTGGGTTTATCTCTGCGGTGCTAAGATGGTTAGAATAACTGTAATCAATCGGTGTGATACATTACATCAAGACAGCAAGTCTACTAACTACACGAGCATCTGATTCAACATGTCTAACAAAATTCAATACACTTTTATAATTAAAGTAGTCCATAACTTAGAATAGAATGTGATTTCTTCAATATTATAAAGGCCAAATACAAAAAATCCCACAATTAAAATCATATGTCATGCATAGGATAAATAAAACCTTTGTCATTTAAAAAATTCAAAATTTAAATGACATCAAAACTGAAAAAGAAATAAAAATCATATCACTTTATAGACTGTTATTTATGTAAAGGAAATTCTAAAGATCAACCATATATCACCATAAACACATACACACACACACACTCCCTCTCTCTACCTACCTACCTGGAAATTATAAATGAATTTAGTTCTGTTTCAGGTCACAAAATCAACATAAAAACAAACAAACATTCAAATGAGCCACTGCATTTCCACATATTAATAAGAATAAGAGAAATTAAAGGAACAATCCCACTTATATTATTAAAAGAAATTATATCCCAGTTAACTTAAGTAAGAAGGCAACACTTAAAACCTGGAAACTGTTTAGCAGGCAAGGGCACTGATCATCAAGAGAGACAACTGGAATTTGGTCCCTTGGACCCACATGGCAGAGGGGAGAATAGACTCTCATAAGTTGTCCTCTGACTTCCACATGTATGCCATGACATAACACAAATAAAAAAGGAAGAGAAAGATAAAAAAGAACGGAAGAAACCCCATTTTTACAAAGCCCACAAAGCATTGTTCAAAAAAGTCATGAACAGAAAGACTACAGATCATGAATTATATTTATTATTAAAATATTCTACCAAAGTAGTCTCAAGATTCAATGTAATCCCTAGCAGGATTGTAATGACATATTTGAAAGCACACAGACAAAAAAAAAATCTAAAATGCTTGTTGTTCCAGATCTTAAGGGCAACCAAGAACAGAGCTGGAAGGATAATGCTTTCTGAGAGGCACAGTAATCAAAACTCTATGAAACTGCTGTGAGAACAGGGAACGCCTGTAACTAAACCGTGACCACTTAGCTGATCTTTGAAAAGGATGCCAGGAGTAAGCAATAGCCAGGGAACAGTCTCTTCAATAACTGGCTGCGGGGAAATTGAATATGGAATATTCACAGAAATATGCACAAAAATCAACTGCAAACAATAATCTGTAAATGGAAGGCCTTGCAATGATAAAAGTGCCAGAAGAAAGCATCTGTGACAAACCTAACAACACTTAGTCTCAAGAATAACTCGAGGGGATGGTACCAAAGCACACAGCAAGAGTGACAATAGACTAGTGAAGCTACATCAATCTGAAGAATCTCCTTGTAGCACAGGAAACAGGCAGGGGAAGAAAAGACACCTTCCATTGGGGGAATTCTGGGAAGATTCTCGCAGGACAGAAACTTGAAGACAGGAACTGAAGCAGAGACCACAAATGAATGAGTGCTTCTGATATGATTGCTCCCCATGACTTTCTCAGCCTGCTTTTTTATATACCCAGGATGACCTGCCTGGGTGTAACACCACCCACAATGGACTAGGGCTTTCCATATCAACCACTAATAAAGAAAATGTAACACAGGCTTGCCAACTTGTTTTGCATTTTTTCAAGTGAGGTTCCCACTTCCCAAATGACTCTAGCTTGTGTTAAGTTGACATAAAACTATCCAGTTTTATCCTAAACACATATGCTTATGAACAACACTAAATGAACTCAGTGGGTTTTTTGTTTGTTTGTGTGTGTGTGTGTGTGTGTGCATGTGTGGTGTGTGTGCATGTGTAGTGTGTATGTATGTGTGTGAGAAAAAGATGATTAAAGAATAAAAGTCTATGAATTAGAGAGGGAGCTGGGGAGATTTGGGAATGAATTCAGGATACAAAGGAAGGGAAAATATGATGTAAATACAACAATTATATATACAAATTCTCGATATTATTTTTCAAAGAAAGTTTTGCTAAAGATAATACCCATGTTAATAGAAAGAGAACTGCATTAAGAAAGCCTGATTCAATGTCAAGGTAAATTTACTTCCCCTCATATCTAGAGAGACAGATCAGTAGTTAAGAATGCTTACTGCTCTATCAGAGCTAGAGTTCAGGTCCCAGCATCCACAGCCCATCCAGTGGTTCAAAAATGCCTATAACTATATGAAAGGGCTCCATTGCCCTGCTTCATATCTCCTTGACCTCCCCCAGATGTGTACTAAGATAAATACATACTTACATTCAACTCCACAACAATTCCATTATTAAAATTTCTCTAGGAAAAAATCATTATTTTTATCAGTATGACATTTCTGACTTCCTTTTACTTTGGTCTTCACTTGGGTTCCCCCAAGAAACAGATGAAGTGAAACACGATACTTGGTAGATCTGAGTGAGAGAAACTTGTTTTCTAGCATGCAAGCCCATCTTGATCCTCTGCCTGAGTGAGCCACAGAAAGTAATTAGACTGTTCTTGGCACACAGCAACATAAAAGCTGACTTAATTGCTATAATAAAGATCCCCATAAGCTTAAAAATGATCACTAGCTAAATAAAATTTTTTAAAAGAGTCAGGAAGACGAGAAGGGGGTGAATCTTGGGTGGCTTACCAACCATTTTCTTTAAATTCAGTCTTCTCAAAAAATGCATAGCTCATGTTAAAGCAATCTATGTATGTCAAATTCACTGCAGGCTTGCTTCTTAGAAATGTCAGTAAACAAGTTAAGTATTTGAGGCTAGTGAACTTCAGGAAATGCAAAGTGTATCTCCCCAAGTATTTATGGTAAGTTATATAAATTTGTCACTTTGTTTTAAAGAATATTTGTTGATTTTTACTTATTTATTGTGTGGGGGAAGGTGAGGTTGAGCAATGTTAGTACTGAAGTTAGAGAACAATTTGCAGGAGTCCATTTTATCATATCAGCATGTATGTTCCAGAGACGCAGCAAGCATCTCACCAACTGAACCATCTCATCATCTCCCCCTTTTTTTATTTCTCTCTCTCTCTTTCTTCCTTCCATCCTTTTTTCTTTCTTCCTTCCTTCCCTCCATCTCTTCCTTCCTTCTTTTTTCTTTCTTTCTTTCTTTCTTTCTTTCTTTCTTTCTTTCTTTCTTTCCTTCCTTCCTTCCTTCCTTCCTTCCTTCCTTCCTTCCTTCTTTCTTTCCTTCCTTCCTTCCTACACTTCTTCCCCCTCTTTCTCTTCTTTCTTTCTTTCTTTCTTTCTTTCTTTCTGTCTGTCTGTCTGTCTTTCTTTTTTCTTTCTGTCTTTCTTTCTCAAAAACTACTTTATTAGGCATAATAGATAACTAAAATCTAGCATTCATAGAGACGAAAGCAGAATTATAAACTGTCTAAAAACTTGGTTATTAACAGATTTGAAATTGCACTGGCAATTTAATTTTTACAAATAATTTTCTGTATTTTACAACATATTAAAAGTATATTTATTACTAGTTGCATAGCCAGTTGGAAGGAAGTGTGAAGGAACAAAGGCAGGGGTAGGGAGCAAATGTTTTTCAGTATATAACTGGGCTCCAAGTGTATTTTAATATGCTGTGGGTGTGCCAGTTAAAAGACCAAATGTTAACAGGAAAGAAAATAGAGACAAAATGATAAAAATCACTGTTTTGTTGTTTCTTTGTAGTATAAAATGCAATTGTTCAAATTTGAAAGTCCCTCATACTTACCAACAGTTCTCAGTAGATAGCCTTTCCCCTATTTTTACTATAATATATATGAAAATACATATAATTTCATAGTTCTTGGTCCAAGCCATGATAAATTAATTATTCTTGCCCTGATTTACAAGGATTATTATCTCAGCTGATGACATTTTCCTACAAGTCAGTTTAGCACTGATTGTTGAGAATATAATCTCTAGCACAGAGCTATAAACAAGGATGAGATTAAGGTCATTCCTGTAGCCAATGTACCTCCTAGACCTTGAATTTTTCAAGCTTATATGACTCCAGGACCTTGAGTTCCCTCTGAGGTACTGGATTAGCTTAGGGCTTCTATGACAAAATGCCCCAAACTAAGTCTTTTAGAACTTCAGACATTTGTTTCAAAATCAAGATATACAAGGTCATGCTCTGAAGGTCTGAGGAAGGGTCTGTTCTGTGACTTTCTCATAGACAGACAATGTTCTTTCATTTCTTGGCTGCCAAGACCCAAATAATCACTAAGAAACTATATTAATTACAGCATTGTTTGGCCAATGGCTCAGGCATATTTGTTGTTGGTTACCAGCCACCCAGTCAACTTTGACCCAAAATAATCATACAAAAACTGTATTAATTAAATCACTGCTTGGCCCATTATCTCTAGCTTCCTATTGGCTAACTCTTACATATTAATTTAACCCATTTTTATTAAACTGTTTATCACCACATGACAGTGACTTACCGGCAAAGTCTCAGCATGGCTGACTCTGATGGCGGCTCCATGGCTTCTCTCTAAATCTGCCTTCCTCCACCCATGCTATAGGCCAAATGTGTTTCTTTATTCATTAACCAATAAAAGCAACACATAGATAGAATGACACCACAAACCACACATGAGATATCTCTTACATCTTAAATTAACATATTTCTATTAATCTATATATTGCCACAAGGCTATGGTTTACCAGTAATGCTCTGGCATCTTCTTTCTTCTTCAGCAGCTACATAGTGTCTCTTTGATTCGGGCTATTCTCTCTGTCTGTCTGTCTGTCTCTGTCTCTGTCTCTGTCTGTCTCTGTCTCTGTCTCTGTCTGTCTCTGTCTCTCTCTCTCTGTCTCTCTGTCTCTCTGTCTCTCTCTCTCTCTCTCTCTCTCTCTNCTGGATTTACTCTGCTAAGCCATTGGTCAAAACAACTTTATTCATCAACCAATAAAAGCAACACATATACAGAAGAACATCCCACATCATCTCCTCTTTTCTGTCTAATTAAAAAGGAAAGTTTTAACTTTAACATTGTAAAATTACCTATACAAAAATAGTTATCAATCAAGAATTATAGTTATAATATTTAGTCTATTTGTTTTGGGCAAAAATTAAAGAAAATATTCTATCATCTCTCTTTTAAGTCTAAAGTTTTGTATTTAACTTGTCTTTTATTATAACTAAGAAAAACTGTAACTATCTGTCTTTAACTCCATCAAAAACCCCAGAAGGATATAACACTACCTAAGTAAACAGGAAGTGCATTGTAAACAACTTTCAAAGTTCTAGAAATGACAGAGGCATCTCATTGCCTTGACTGTTACCCAAAGTAATTTTGTAATGTAGGGACATTCATCTTCTGCCTATAGGCCCATAATATCTGACAGACCTTTCAGTATTTGAAGATCTAGTCTGCCTTGAAATAAAAAGTTCGTCAGTTGCTTTCTTCTGTGTCCTGTAGAATATCTGGCAATTTCTTCCGTGAAGCAGGAATCCTGAAGGACCATCCCCTCTTTTGGAAGGTTCAGTAGTCACTTTTCTGTGGGTCCTGCATGTCCAGTTCACACGATAAACCATCAATCAGTCAAAGAGCAGTTTTTTGCCCAAATGACTAGCCTTGTCACATTGAAGGCAAATTCTATAAAGAGTTTCTTTGATGCCCAGCAACCTCTCTGAAGTAATTGATGCTGCCAGAAACAGACATGTCTCACTTTTAAGTAAAGTGTAAGTTCTTAAAGCACCTTAAATGTCATATTCTGTAGGACTTTGAAAGACTTGAAGAACACCCTATCCATCTAAACTATATCTCTGTACATCTAGAAAACCTAACTAACATGACTACAAATTTGACTATAATAGAAGACTATCTATTAATCAAAAATTTTAATTATACATTACATTTTTTTTTTCAAGACTGGGTTTCTCTGTTGCTTTGGAGCCTGTCTTGGAACAAGCTCTTGTAGACCAGACTGGACCTGAACTCACAGAGATCTGCCTGCCTCTGCCTCCTGAGTGCTGGGATTAAAGGCATTAGCTACCATTGACTGGCTATACATTACATTTTTAAATGAGCTATATAAACATAATAGCTTAAACAAGAGTAGAAATATACATACAGCAAAATTGTCTTTAAATTTGTATCAATAAACCAAAGTCCATACCAATGCAATATTCATTTTTATATCATATCTCCTTTTTATTTTTTATAAAGACTTTGATTGGTACCATTAACCATTTATAATCAATCTCCTTTGAATGAAAACAAACATTTTTAAATAATCCTTGAGAATTTAGGTGTAGTTTTTCAGACTACCTCCTGCTGATTGGGGCACTGTTTATCCAGTCTTTCATGGGGTACCCTGTGTGGTTAGTCTATTTCAGCCATCAGTTCTGAAGCTGTCATGGATGCTGGACCACCTAATTGTCACTTCAGGGGGTCTTTTCTGATGAAACCTTCTTAGCCAGTAAGTTATCCACAGCTTTCTATCCTCTGTGGAAACAAAAGCACAGCCTCTTTTCCAAAGTAGCATGTCCTTAGACTTAAATTTTGAAGTCAAGATATCTTTAAAAAGTACACTGGTTTAGCTTAGCAGCCTGCACAATGAAATGTTTTTCTGCAGTTAGTTCATTCACAGTCAAAAAATTCAAAGAAAGCACAATAATATACATAACCCAGACTCTGTACATTTTCCATCTTTATGTGGCCATTTTCAAATTCTGTTATTTTTATTTTTTAATTTTTGGTTTTCTAAGACAGGGTTTCTCTGGGTAGCTTTGGCATCCTGGATCGCACTCTGTAGCCCAGGCTGTTTTTGAACTCACAGAGATCTGCCTCCTCTGCCTCCCAAGTGCTGGGATTAAAGGTCTGTGCCACCATACCCAGCTAGTTTATTTCTTTTTTAAGGACTTCCTCTATCCTTTTTCTTTTCTCCCCCAAGCCTACATATATATTTAAATACACTGTAAATTGTTCAGAGGTTTGTTTTTTCCATATTATTCTGTCTTTATTGTATATATGAATCTTTTTCTGCACACATGAGTCTTAAATTTGCTAAAGAGCATGGCTGTGATTAAAACTTGCCTTTGGCGGCTGGACATCCCACATCACTTTCTCCTAAACTTTGGAAGCCTAACACATTCTTTGCTTTCTAGACATCTGTCTTCTTGTGTCTCTTCACTTTCCCCCTACCACCTATGTATGAGGACACCAGTAATATTTATTTAGGGGCTAATCTAAAGATTCCCTTTAACTTGATTACCATTGTGAAGGCTCCATGTGGTGTCACTTTGTTTGTACTTTAACAAATAAACTTACCTGAAGATCAGAGTGCAGAGCAAGCCACAAGTTGACCATAGAGGCTAGGCAGTTGGAGAACACATCTTTAATCACAGCATTCAGGAGACTGAGTCAGAGGAATCTCTGTGAGTTCAAGGTCACTCTGGGCCACAGGAGACTGAATCAGTCTAAAAGGTAAACAAAGCCGAGTGGTGGTGGCTCACACCTTTAATCCCTGTACAAGGCAGGTGGAGATGTGAAGTAATATGGCTGGGTGGAGAGAGAAATATAAGGTGGGAGGAGACAGGAACTCAGAATTCAGTCTGTGTTCATAGAGGCAGAGTTTAGTCTGAGGACTTGGAGAGACAGGATATCCCATTCAGTCCAAATATTTCATAGAGGTAAGAACTAGTGGCTGACTGCTCTGCTTTTCTGACCTTTCAACTTTCATCCCCGAATATCTGACTCAAGGATTTTATTATTAAGGCCAATTAGAATTCATGCTGCAGTTCTACAAGGGCATTTTCAGAGATAATGAAAGCTAGAATTTCAACAAGTGTTATTGTGCAACCAACACACACCTGATGTCTTCTACCTTTAACATCTGTAGGCATCCCAAGCACATATAAATTATAATCTGCCTTGGGCTACTCCCTTCACATTCTGAGAAATAGAGATCCTACACACCGCTTAGGAAAAGCTCTTCTGAACAACACTACTTCAGTGACGGCTGTGGTCTCCTGAGTTCATATTGGAGGACAAGCATGAGGTTGTTCATAAATGAACCAATAGTAGGGTAATCAGAAAAGATGCTACGTGCCTAGGAAGAAATCGAGAATAAGGGAGATTGCCTGCTAAACAAGTCATCAATAGCTACTCTAAGTTAAAGATCTTTAAATTGTACATGAAAGATAAGGAAAAACTCAGCAGAAAGTGAAAAATAGATAATTCCATATTCTCAGCAGAGGCAAAGTGTGTGCAATTGCCCAGAAGCAGGAAGGAGCTTGGTCTATTTTGAAATACTAAATAGAAATATTTCCACTTTGTTATACCTCTATTCCAAAGTGATAGAAAAACTCCGAATTTCCATATCAGAATACACACTGGATTGGATTCTCTTTTCCCCAGTATGTCTCCTCCAGTTTTGACTACTAACTAACCTTGCTAGTCATATCCACTATCTTTTCCATTCCCAAACTTGCTTTTCTTGTTCAGACCCTTGCCCTTGCTAAGGGATTCCTGCTATAGTTGCCTCAGTTTTAGGCCTGTTATTTTAAATGTACTTTCACATCCCAGCTAGAGAGAGCTAGCAGTTGAGTCATTGTTGGGCTGTGTTACCCTGCCAAATCCACACCCTGTACAGCATGACTCTAAAAGCCTTCTATTATGATCTCCAAGGATTCCCATGCTTTGGTCCCAGTTCCCAGTTCCAGCTCATAATCTCCCAATGCCTGCCATCAACTGCCTGGAAACATTTTGCAGTCTGTCCTTTGTTGTTATGATCACAGCTCTAGATCATGCTCATGCAGTTACTTTGGGCTAGGCAACTATTGGTAATGTCTAATAAAATCTTTAACAATCAGATTATGGGCTTTCTCCACTGTGATTTCTCCTAGAGCATCCTAAATACCCAGCCCTCCATGAGAAGGCTTCCATGCACAAGCCATGATCCTTACTTTCAACAAATTGCTTTTGATGTTCTGTTTGTTAGGTTTTCTCATTGAGAACTTCAGCAAGGCATTCTGCTTCATACATCTACATATTGAGGTAAGTACCTAGAACACAAAGGATGTCCAAAAATCTTCTGTTGGGTGCATGAGATGGATGATTTAGCCGAAGATAAAGTAAAACACTAAAGCTCACAAGTTTGAAGTCATTCCAGGTATCTAAGTGAATATAGCAATTAATTTATTCTAGCTCATTTTTGTCTTCCTCTTTTAAATTCTCCTTTCCATACTAGCAGCTTTTGCAATTCAGAAGCTTTCCTATTCTGAATCACTTGGGTGGAAACCACCACAACACTAAAGTTCCAAAACAATACATCAGTCGTGGGATCTTCCTCCCTTCACTCCAAACTCAACCCAAACTCAAGAACAACATTCTATAAAGAAATCAGAACCTCTCAGCCACTGGAGCTGTTGCCCAAATGTCTGAATACATCTTCCCGAATTGCTACAAATTCCTCCAGGTGTCTTTGATTAGAATGTCCCAGAATTTTATAACATTCCATCACCAATATTGAAAACAGGTGTCATCCATACATTGAACACCTCTACATCTTTCTTTTCAGTTGAGAGGAGGCACTAGCATTGGGAAGGTATAAATAGACTCAGTGCAAAGCAGAGCAATCTATTAACAGTCCTCAAGTTTGCTCAAGGATATTTCTTTCTAGGACAACGTATGTACAAGACTACGTCCTACAAGAGGGAAGGGAGTTCCTTTGGTATCCTATGCATATTTTAGGGACAAGTGTCAGGACATGCATGTATTCTATTCATGTCAGTATTTGAAAAATAACGAATGGTATTGAAGGAAAGCAAGTAGAATTTCTATTGGTCTCAATAAGGCTGCCATTCAAGAAGATCTAGTGACAGCTTCCTGAACATAACCCAACTACACACTCAAATGGAGTACACAGACACCCAGTGGCTCCAGACTCAGAATAATCATTCCTATTCGAGTTCTCTTTTCTCAGAGTGAAGTCTAGAGATGACTTGATCCCACGGCTATTATTATTATTATTATTTTTTGGAACCTTGCTTTCCAACACCACAGCTGTTTGGGTTCAGGGGTAAAAGAAGGTCATTGTAGCATCCAAGGATATGAGAAAAGGCAGCTATCATAATTACAATAGTCTATGCTGGATGAGTTTTACACCATAGAATCATGAAATTACCATTTTTCCAGGAGGTGATAGTCTACTTTCTTGCTCAACTGCACCACTCTCCTGCCCAGGGCACCTCTCTGCAGGCTGCAAGAGCTGATAGACAACTACTCACAACAGTGTTGGCTGCACTGGTGACATGCATAGCTTCTCATGCTGATTAAGCTGCTCATTTGCAACATTCTGGCAACAGTTACAAATTCTAGTTCTTGTATTTTAAAAAAGAGCTGTGTTAGATAGCATTGAATTGTTGAAATAAAATAGCTAGGAGAACAATCCGGCTGTGTTTAGGAATTTCCTTTTTTTAAGAGGAAAAAAAATATTTATTTTGGCTCATGATTTCAGAGGTTTCAATACATAGTCTCACAGTCCCCAACAGTATATTGGAGCAGAAGAGCATAATAGGAAAAGCTGATCATTTGATTTTGACCTGCAAGCAAAGAGTGAGATGATTAAGGCCAGGGTCACAATTTCCCCCTCAAGAAGGTATTCCCACTCAGCTATGCCCTCCAACTAAGTTCCACCTCTGTGGTAACCAACTACCTCCCACAAGCACCATTGGCCAAGCCTTGAACATTATTTTCTCCTTTTATTGAGTCTTATCCCCTATGAATAAAGAATACATCTTGCCCAATAAATATATGGGAGGATAATTATCACAAAGAGCCAGAGGCGCAGACACTCTTCCTAGCCCACAACTGACCCATATTCATGAGTTACATTTATCTGTGTTTTTTTTCTGTTTCTCAATAAGCTGTCTCCAAAGCTGGATTACATTGGGAGAAATAAATTTTCTGCTTTTATTAAAAGAGTATTCTTTATCTACCCTTAAATATTCTTCTAAAATTTTTCCTACAAGGTTTGTTGTACTCTTATTTTATAATATAAAAACTCACAATTTAAAAAGATATTGACAATAAAAAAATCACTTTTAGCTTTAAAAGTGTCAGGAAAGGTTTTAATTTTGAGACTCATTGCAAGATTAAAGGCAGTACCTGATGGGGAAACTCTGTCAACCAATCACATCTAATTAAGGCATGGTGACTTGGATCCCAAAAAGAAAAACTGGGAGGACCAAGGTGTACCCTCTCTCTCTCTGCACGGTGCCCACTGGACATATAGGAAGTCAGACCTCCCACTCTTGTAGCGGGAGTTTTCCCCTTATAACCATTAAAATACAATTGTTATTCTTGAGCTGGCCTGTTATTTATCATGCAGACCAAATCCCTAACCCTTGGCGCCCAACAAGAGCTTCTTTTAGATCCTCTTGCAGCTCTGGCCAGCTGCCACCCAACCATGTTCATTTGGGCATAGACTGGCCAGCTTGCACCCAACTCTGAGCCCCATAGCCACGTCTCTGTGTGCTCCCCATTCTGTGCCCCATGCTGCCATGTGAGCCCCATAG
Source organism: Alexandromys fortis (assembly GCF_014885135.2). Taxonomy (NCBI): domain Eukaryota; kingdom Metazoa; phylum Chordata; class Mammalia; order Rodentia; family Cricetidae; genus Alexandromys; species Alexandromys fortis. The sequence continues at coordinate 7,798,197 of NW_026067976.1, read as the reverse complement.
CTGTGTCCCTACTCACTCCAGGCTTGGCTTCCTCCAGCTTGGTTGGAAAGGAGCTAATAGAGGCAGTCATTCCTTACCTCCATAACTCCCAAACTTCCGGAAGACATGGACTGAGCTCTTCCAAATAGGAGCAGAGGTAGCTGACATTACATAAATGCATACACTGCACTCTAGATCAAACCACATGAATCAATGGTCTAGAAGATCATGGTGTCCCTTATTCCCATTGCAGGTGTCCATAGAAGAAAAGAGAGGGACTCAGGACTAGTTCCCAAGGAAGGATGAACTTTCCCTAGCAATATCACCACTAGCCAGGTAAGTTCAGGCTTAACTAGTGAGAAAATATTGTATTTATGTTGCTGATTTCTGTATTTGTAGTTTACCTTCCAGTATCCATGAAGGCAGTGACTTTATTATAAACTACCATATATCCACTGTCTTTACCTCAGTCTGTTTAGGTGTTTTAATAACATATTATAAACTGAATGGATTTTATTCTTTATTTTATTTTACTTTTGAATCAAGAGTCTCACTATGTAGCTCTGGCTAGCCTGCAACTCACTATGCAAACCAGGATGGCTTCAAACGCACCGAGATCAGTTTGCCCTTACTTTCCCATTGCTTGGATTAAAGATAATGTGCCACCACACCTGCCCCTCCTTGTGGATTTTAAAAACAGGAATCTAATTCTTCCATTTGTAAAGGATGGGAAGTCTACAATCAAGAAAACATTGGCCGATGAGCCCTTCTTGGTGTGTAGATGATATCTTTTCTCCACGTCCTCACATGACAGAAGGGCTGAGTGAGGTAGCTGTCTGGAGCCTCATACAAAAGACATTAATCCCATCCCCGAGGGCTTTCCTCTCTCGTGACTGAACCAAATCTAGAGGCTCCGCCTTCAGACACCATCACACTGGGGATTTGGTTTCAATACAAACCCTTACGCAGAACACAAACATCTGCTTTACAGCAACTGTGGTGCTCAGGATTTTTCAGCTTATAATCACAGAATAAGTAAACTATCACTAGCACTCACTTCTCACACTTGCTTTAGAAGTACTGACTTACCACCCTTGCACTCACAGCCAGGCCTGCACCCAGACAGAGTTGAATCCTTGCTCTCCCTTGTCTCTTTGGACCAAGGACCCTCACCTTGCACTGCCCCTCCACACCAGCCAGAAACTGCTCCTGCAATGTCTTTTGGCCCAGACTCATTTCTGTGTTCTTTGACTTAGTCTGTTCTAGGTCCTTGGACCTGTGCTGCCCTCCAAACCCAGACTCAGTTGAAGCCACACTTTTGTGCTTTTGCAGAGATTTTACCTGGTTCATGGCCCCATGCTTCCTTTCATGACCAGGTCTGACTGACATCCACAGCAGAGAACTTTCTTGGACTTCACACCACTCTGAGATTCCCATGTCACACAGGTGACTGCTGATTTAGAATCACTCATTGTAAATGGAAACTGCTCATTCGTTTACTGCCTTCCCAGACCCAAATAATCACACAGAAACAAATTAATTACAATACTGCTTTATCTATTAGCCCAGGCTTTGTATGAGCTAACTCTTACATCTTAAATAAACCTATTTCTATATGCATCGCCATGAGGCTGTGGCTCACTGGGTAAAATTCCAACATCTGTCTCCTTTGGTAGCTACCTGGTGTCTCTTTGACTCTATCTACTCTCTCTATATATCCTTCCAGCCTGGCTATATTCTGCTAAGCCATTGAATTAAACAGCTATTTTCACCAACCAACAAAAGCAACACATATATAGAAGGACATCCCACATCAACCCATTTTCTCTAATTAATAATCAACACTTAGTATCTATTCATTCCTCTTACCTTCCCTGAAATCAACCAAGTTCAAACAACAACAAAAACAGAACCAAACTTCTACCCAACTTAATCAGGCTAGGATCTCATAGCAGATATACACTGTTAAAAAACCACAAATCACATACAAGAACAAATCAATCAAAATAACAGCCAATGTCTACTGTACCCACAAAAATTATCTGCCACAATTTACACCTTTTTATTAAACAAACATGCTAAAGGAATTTGTGCCCACAAAAAAATCAACCCTACAAAAAAAATTCTAGAAGTAGTATTTCATGCTGGAGAGGTAAGCATAGCCATGAGACTATAGAAAGAAAACAAATAAAGCTAACTACTAAAGGACAAAATAGAGCTAAGAGCATAAATAGGGAAAATTAACAAAGTAACAATTAGCATTCAGTTTTCAATAATAAATCTCAGCATTGATGGCTTTAACTTCCCAATCAAAAAACACAAGCTAGTTGAAAGGACTAATAAAGATATATCTTCTTGCTGTCTATAAGAGATATACCTCACCTTTGAGAATAGATTTGACCTTAAAGTGAAACGTTTAGGAAAAAAAGTATTTTAAGCGAATAAGATCACAAATAAAGTAGGTTTTGATATCCTAATATCTGACAAAATCGCCTTTAATCCAAGGTTAATAAGAAGAGAAAAAGAAGGACACTTTATTATGATCAAGGGAACAATTAACTAAGAAGCCATTAAAATCTTTAACATATATACACCAAATTCTGGCACATTCAATTTCACAAAAAGCATTCTACTGGACTTCAAAATACGATTAATTCCAACTCAGTAATAGTTGATAATTTCAGTACCCCAGTCTCTTCAGTACACAGGGCATTTGGACAAAAATAGAGAAACATAGGAGTTAATTAACTTATTTCATCAAGTAAACCTAAATAAATGCTTAGTGACTTTTTCTCCCAAATATTTCACCAAATATTTTACTTTCTACATAGCAGCCCATGGAAGTTTATCTAAAATAGATCACATATGAAGACTGAAACAAATCTCAGCTAGCACAAAACATTAACTCACTCCATGTTCCCCATCTGATTATAATGCAGTAAAGCTCAAAATCTGGAGCAAAAGAGTCTTGAGACATTACACAAACTCATAGAGACTGAACAGAACATGACTGAACAAAGGGCCAAACAAGAAGGAAAATTTTAAATCCTAGAAATAAGTGAAAATAGAAACACAGCTCAGCAACCTCTGGGATATGTTAAAAGTCATTCCAAGAGGAAGACAGAGGAGACCCAGCTTACTAAAATTAGACATGAAGAGGGAACAGACACCAAGGAAATTCAGAGAATTATAAGGTAGTACTAACAAACAAGTCAACAAACAAAAAAACTATTCTCCATTAAACTGGAAAACCCTAAAAGAAATGGACGAATTTCTAAAATGTAAGAACCACCGAATTTAAACCAAGAAGAGATCAATAGCTTAAACAAACTAATGACAAAGACAGTGATTGAAAACAAGAGTAAAAAAAGTTTTCTGATCCTAGGTCCCGATGAGTTCCTAGATTCAAATCTTTAGATTTTAATGTATAACTTGGAGTAACCATAGACACCAGAGAAACAGAAAGGATCCACAGGAGGAGAAAGGAACACAGAGATGGGAATAACAGGTTCTATGAAGAGGGAAGAGGGAAAATGCAGAGCACTCAATTGGGGAAAGGAAGAAATAAAGAGGATGAAGGAGGAGGAAAAACAAAAGTTTGGATGTTTGGATGCTTGGAAAAGTCATAATGAAACCTACTGTTTGATAAGCATATTTAAACACACACACATTTCCATATATATATATATAATGTATAATTATATATATACTATATATATAATTTAAGTGTATGTACATATGATGTGTCAATTATGTTACCACATATAATGGACTAATGCTCCTCCCAGACCTGTAGAATATCTAACAAAAACTCAAGCACCAAACAGGAAATACTGCCCTTTAAGTTATTGGTTAGGGAAGTCCATGAGCCCCCCCAACCCTCACACACATACAAAATATAGGTTATAGCCATTTCTCTTAGTTGCCTTCCAGAACATGAAGGCAAGACCTTACTGTTTAAGACACCACAAACTTTGGTCACAAGATTTGTGAAAATCAAGTTGGTTAATGACTTGGAAGCTTCTTCTCCGAAGGCTAGCTCTGATAGTGATAGAAGGTATTATGCAGCTGCCAAGGGAGAAAAGCAATCACCTTACCTTCCTGTAAGGCTGGAGAACCCCAGCAATGACAGGACTAGCAACATATCTCCAATGGTACAATAGTGGCACCTGTGTCTCAGGGCAGCCAACAGCTGTCTAATCAGAGCTAAAGCCCACCCAATTGGAAGAATGCCTATCCAGAACTATTAACTGTCAAGAACCTGTCTTGAGAGCTTGTGGACCCTGGAGGAGAACCTAATACTGTCATTTTACTAAAGAAATTTCATTTCCAACTGCCTTTTAAATACTGGTCCTTCTGGCCATAGCTAATTGCAGTTCTCAAATCTCACAGAAAGAATTTCCTTTTACAGCAAATGAATTCACGTCTCATCAAAATAAAGTGATTAAGTGGCTACAGAGTACCAGCTCCAAATAGGACGCTAATAACCCAACCCCAACACCTAGGAATCAGTGAACATTGTGGAAGTGAGGATGGAAAGATTGCCAGAGTCTGAGGACCAGGATGCTGCATGATAGGTTCTTCTGAACAGGATGGGAAGGTTGCTCCCTTGAAGTTTCAACACTGTGGCTGCCAGCAAAAGATCTGCAAAGTCCATGCCAGCTGACATGCCAACATATGGACCAATGAAAATCTCACAAGTTCCCATTCATAGACTAAAGGTTACAGACAGACAATGGATGCTGAAAGAAGGGAAGCCAGGGATCTATCTTCCTTCCTTCCTTCCTTCCTTCCTTCCTTCCTTCCTTCCTTCCTTCCTTCCTTCCTTCCTTTTCTTCTCTCTCTCCTTCCTTTCTTCCATCCATCTGTCTGTCTTTCCCAGAATCAAGACCTCGATCCTAAGGAGTTATTCCTAAACACAAGCAAACAAAGGCAATGATAATTGGAACATATCTGTATATTTGTACATATAACACATATAAATAAAAATAAAAGAAGAGGTCTTGAATTCCAGAGGAGATGATTTAGGTGACATTGGAGGAGTTATTGGGAGAGGGAAGCGTTGGGGAAAGGATGCAAATGCAGAATTATTATGTACTAACATACAAAGTTAAATCCCAGTCTATTCTTGGTCCATGGCTGGTATGAATAAAAATTAATACCCTTGCAGCCTCTGTAAGTAGAAATAAAGTTTTAGCAGAGTACAAAAACAAACAAAAAATACTAACAATACTCTGAGTACTGTGAGAGGGACAGTCATCTGGAAATGACTAATGAATCTTTATTGTGGTACCAAAGCTGGTATCATTACCTTTTTCATCTATTGTCTTATTTTAATAGCAGATTATCAGCATAATACTAAGAAGGCAAGACACATTTTATGAAAAATTAACCATGCTTTTTAACAAGCTATAAATTAGAACTGAAACTGTGCCTCTCCATATTAATCTAATTATTTTTTCCAATAAAAATATACAATATTCTTGGAAAGACTGGGCTGTATTGCATCAGAACTAAAACATATAAATTCCATCATTCTTGCTTTCTTTCAGGAAGTTTTTTTTTTTAATGAAGGGCTTGCTCTCAGTCTCTGCCAACAACAGTTGTATCTTTAGAGAAAGAACCCCCTAAGACCTTCACACAAGAAATAGAACTGTTCTTTTTGTACAAGATCAAGATCAACAGGTGTCTGTTGCTATGATAGGCACCATGACCAAAAACAACTTGGGGAGGAAGGAGTTTATTTGGCTGACATCTTACAATACATTATAAGGCAGGAAATCAAAGCAGGAACCTAAAGGCAAGAACTGAAACAGAGTGGGGGAATGCTGTTTACTGGCTTATTCTCAGCTGGACCACCTGCCAGTATGGCACTGTCCACAGTGAGCTTGGCTGTCCCACACACATCATAATCAAGAAAACATCTCATAAGATATTCCCTCAGGACAAGCTGATAGAGACAGGTCTTTAACTGATGAGTCCTCTTCCTAGATATCTTTAGTTCATGTCATATTGACAAAAACCTAGCCAGAAAAGCAGGATTAGTGACTAGATGGTGTATTTCTTATAAGTCCCCAATCCATAGGCAGAAGAAAGTCTATCTTAAGAAAAACTAAGTTAGTGAAAATAAACTACAGTATTTGTTAATCATGTAGTTGGTCTCATGAGAGAAAAAAGAAAAAGATAAAATCAGATTTTTTTTTGTTTCAAAATAAAAACAAAGCAAAGGGGTAACTGCACAGTCGTCAGCTTACCACTGTGAATGCTGCGGGTCCGGAAAGTTAGCTGACTCGATTCAACTCCTCTCAGTCATCCTGCTCTGTTCTTCCACTTTCACCGTTTCTCTCTTGCTATGGCCTACTTTGCTCTTGCAAGACTTACCCAAGGCCTGTCATTCAGTTTTGCTCAGGGACAAGCTTCTTCACCAGATGGCCCAGGGAGTGAAGACCAAAATAAATAAGAATCCTTCTTGAAAATCTTCATTGTTCATTTCCATCATTGATAATGACGGGCACTTGTTTGTTTTATTCACATGCTGCATAAACATTCATTCCAAAATAAATCCTCAATCAAGACTATTCTCCTCTTGGTGACCAGCAGCAACAAACTTCAGACACAAAGAGAGAGAGAACTTCTGACTGCATTTCCAGATTTTTCTTTGCCAAGCCATTTAAGTAAGAAAAGAATGAGTTGGTGTGGCCCAGGCTGCCAAGGAACACTTTCATGGATGCTCTTGTTTTTATCCCTGTAGAGAGTGATCCTCCTGGCCACAATGTCGAAGAGGCTTTGGATGAATGGTCCCAAACTATGCCTGGTCCTATTATTACCTCTAGCTGGCAGATGCCCAGAGTATTCCTGTGTTCTAGTGTATATAGAAGGAAAGCCTAGAAGGAGTTGGTAAAGATACACCTAAATAAATTAAAAAATAAATTTTAAAAAAGTGCCCTGTGAGAGCACTCGATTTTTCCACTTTGGTTTCCAGAATTAGAGAAATACCAATGCTCTCTTGAATTGAAACAGCAACAGATACTAAAAACCTATTTCAGTCAATGGGCTATGCGCTCAGGGTCAGCACGGCACTATACCGTGTACTGGAGTCGTGAGGTCCATGGACAAGCAGAGAAGTCAGTTGTAAATCTCTCCCTGGAGGCTACACTAGTTTTAGGGCTGCGTGCCAGGCCTTCAGAGCTTTTCTCACAAGGAATGCGTACCTCTCTTCAATCAACTGCCACTTTTTCTTTACCTACTGTGCCTGGGAAACCATCTTAGGCTTTGTGTGGGATACAAACAAATACAGTCTTATCTCAAAAAATTTTCAGAACAAGTGGAAAGCCAAGTTAAATAGACCTAAAATGATAGATTAGTAATCAAAGGAAGTGATGCCTTCTGGTGTTTCCGGAATGTTCTATATTGTAATCTAGGTGGGAGTTATGTGGGTATAAGTATATGTAAAAACCCATCAAGCTATATACTAAAAAACTGCAGCCTATTTAAAGATAAAATAACATAAAGAATTGCTTGCTTTCCATATGTATATGAGCATGAAGTCCTCATCAAATTCCAAAATTGATTAAATGTTTTTACAAAGCTATGCACAATTCCAAGAGTGCAAAATAAATAAGAGAGAAAATTGGAGGAAAGAAAAATAAAGACAGGAAATAAGAATAAGAAGCCACGGTTAACGCTATTACCCCTGAGTGCATGCCATTAAGCCTGGCTTATTACTCTTGGTGGGCTACAATTCTGGCTCTCGGCCTATGAAAAGAAGGAGACATGACTCACAATGACCACAAGATCAAAACAAAGCATCGGTTTAGGAGGAGACTAGCTGGGGCGCGCTTGGAGGACTAAGAGACTTTTCTCCCATGGGCGTGCTTGGAAAGAACACTGTGATGTACAATCCTATGTCCCTAACAGCATCCATGCAACAGTGTGACAGAGATTCTTTTTATTGGATTTTAAAATTTCACTGGTATATATAAAAAACAGCACAGTTCAGAAAAAGAAAAGAAAACAATTGCACAAGTCCAGCGTGACACAGAGAATATTCTAATGTATCATTCAAGCATAACAGGTATTCTCACTGTTGCAAAGCAGAGGCGTGGTGATGTGGTGTAGAGAAACCCATAAAGCCTCCCTTAAAAAGGAAATACTCAGCTAAGCTTTGAACAAAGGCCATAAAGCATGAGATGATTTGACAGGAATAAAGGCCAGTCCTAGCGGTAAGGAACAAGGGTGAGCCAGGTTATGGAACGAAGTGCGAAAAGAAACAAGCAATAAGATTGAATAAGCAGTAAAATTGGAAAGGAAAATTGAGGCCAGACCTCAGAGACTCTGTAGGCCACGCTAAGAGATTCGTTCTTCATTTTGGAATAATGGAGAAATACAAAAATACTTCAGGATCGTGCCTCTAATAGCATTCATAAAAGATAATATTCAGGAGGAGTAATCGTGATGTTTTTGACTGAATAGATTAGAAAAGCAAGAAAGAAAAGATGTCATCAGGCTCTTCCCGAAGACTTCCTGACAACACCCCTCTGCTCAGACTTATCCACAGTTTATCTGCTCTTGATTGGCTGAACATAGTTGTCCCCAAGGCAACAACGGAGGCCCACCCACAACCACTAGCCCGCTTGATCGCCTGGGCTAGGGTTTAAATTTAGGCTGTGGTTTGAAATAAAAACATAAAAACAGTTTAAGAAACCAGGGAGGATGTTTTAGGTCGTTCTCAATACAACATGAAGGAGAAACAAGAGCTGGAAAACAAAATATTTTCGAAGGGATGGAAAAGGCGGTGTACTACATGAACACGGGGGTCAGGAAATATTTGTACTGAAACTAGACAGCCAGGCTGCCTCTGTGGCTTTCCCCCACTGAAAAGTTCCTAAGCAGACAGCATCCAACTGAAGCAGATTTTGCTCCCTTGCCAGGCTGAGGTGGCACTTACTGGAGGAATGGACTGGAGACTCCACTCATCCCATTCTTAAAGAGAAAGGCAGGCCCCCTGCTGATTTTGGACCCAAGATCCGCTAGCTCTTTGGAGGTGAACAGCCTCCCAGAGGAGTAATCCTTTGTCTCATTGTTTGGGAAGCCAACAGACTTCTTGGAGCACGTTTGCTGTTCTAAATTTGTGTCCCTCAATGTACTTCAACCTTGGCCTACAATCCTAAACTTCCTAATAAGACCTGGGGAAAGTTTAAACAAACTCAAAGGCTTAAGGATCTTGTTCCTGCCATGCCCTGGGTAAGAAACAATACACACAATAATGTGTATATTGTTTCTATTTTCATGCTGGCGTATGGGGTGGGGTGGGTGGGGGTCAAGGAAAGAAATCACCTGCGTCTTTGGAAGTAACCATGAGAAGAAGCTCTGCTGGCTGGTATAGGAGATTTCCAAAAGCTGGCCCAGTGTCTTGGACTGGAAACAGCATCCTCTCCTAGTTTTCACAGACCCGAGTTTCTTCTTGGGTAGCTTTGAAAGAAAGCACCTACCCATGGCACCCGTGGACATGGCTTGGCTTCTTTAGGGCTCCATCTATAATAACCTGCAGATCTAATATCTCCAGGGTCAGAAAACACTTGGCAGAGAGGCCAAACCTCTGACTTTACTTTCCAGGACTCCTTGCTTTCACGACATGAGGCCAATGTGCTTTGCTCAGGCTTCAGTCTTCTCAGTTGTAGATGGAAATCCGCCCTCTTCCTCTTCTTCCATAGGGCTGGTGTTGAGACTCAAACTGGGAATAGGAAGGACATGAGCAGGGTTGCAGTCATAAATCCCTCAGTAAAGAAGTGAGACCTGTCATATTGACCCAGTGCATTCACAAATCCCTTTCGACAGAAACTTTTTATGCTATGGTCATTTCTACAGAGCTCGATTCTACTGGTGAAAACAGAGTTTGCAAGTTGAAGCCTTGGTGTGTTATTGCTGTGCCTTGATCGGTGGGAACTGGTTCACAGTTCCAGGTGTGAGGCTGGTGGTACAGGGGAAGCCAGGAACTGTGTGCAGAAACCCATCAAGAGGGATTCTTCCTCTGATCCAGATCTTAAGTAAGGTAAATGATGAAGAGTCCTTTTCTGTATACTTCTACCTTGGCCCTTTGCATAGTCAGGCCCTGATGTATGAGGGCCTGGAAAAGAGTCTGGGAATGACATAAGGTAAGTCACCTTACATAAGCTCATCTGGGACATGAGCAGTTTTGCGGCTGAGGTTTTCCCTGAGTCGCACAGTAGCCAATTGGGCCAACACAGTACTGGAATTCACAGAAGTCTAGATCTAAACTTAGCTGCACTTGAGAGACTCGAGGTAGTTCCAAGATAGCCAGTCACCTTGCCTCAACTTTGTTTACTCATTTGAAAATAAAAATGAAAGATAGAGGTTCTATGGTAGTGAGAGCCAGAAGGAGAAATGACTTGCCAATTTACATCTTTGTGGATTCTTTTAATTATTATCATCTAATTATAATTATGAAATTTGAAAATCCAAGGTTTAGGATGGTTACACATGAATTAATAAATATGACTGTATGATATATCTAAATAAAGTAATATCCAATATAGTAATAAAATTTTGTGACATTATGTTATCTATTACATACTTATAAAGTGTGATAATGCGTTCATATATTGATGTTACTATAAATATCACATACTAAAATATATGCAACAAGCCGGGAGTTGGTGGCGCACGCCTTTAATCCCAGCACTCGGGAGGCAGAGGCAGGCGGATCTCTGTGAGTTCGAGACCAGCCTGGTCTACAGAGCTAGTTCCAGGACAGGCTCCAAAGCCACAAAGAAACCCTGTCTCGAAAAACAAAAAACAAAAAACAAACAAAATATATGCAACAGATAGTGCATATACACATATGTTTAATGCATTATATAAATTTGAACTATCTATAATTTACCACATTGTTGGAGATGTGATAACTATTAATATTTCAGTAAGAGGCTTAAAATAGGATAAGTCTAAACTAACAAATTTTAATGTTTATGCTATAGTTTTTAATGCCATTTTAGACACACAGCAAAGTAGAGCTACCATAGAGACCTATCAGCACACATCAGCAGCACAGCAATGCACATGTTGTAATTGACGAATCACTGACATACCATTACCCAAAGTCTAGAGTTCATTGCTCCGCTCACTCTTGGTACTGCACATTCCTGGGGTTTTCCAGCAGTGTAATGACCTGCACCCACCACTTCAGTACTGCACAGTTTATTGGCTGCTGCAAAGTCCTCTGCCCCTACCTGCTCATCCCCCTTTCTTCTCACCCATGGAGGCCACTGATCTTTTATTCTCTTTGTAATTTTATGTTTCAGAATGTCACAGGTGAAATCATATACTATAGAGCCTTTTCAAGATTATTTATATACTTAATGTGCATTTTTAAAGTTGTGTTTTACTCCTTTTACCAGTAGTACTGAGCACTGAACTTAGGGTCTCCTGTATATATGCATTGCCCTGCCACTGACTTACATCTCCAGCTCAGTAATGTGCATTTTGGTTTCCTCCATGTCTTTTCATGCTTTGATAATTCTGTTTCTTACCACTGAATAGTTTATTGTCTGGATGTGACACTATTGATTTGTCCACTCAAGGATATCTTGATGTCTCCCAGCTCTTGACAATCACAAAAAAAAAAATCTGTTATAAACATTCAAGCACAATTCTGTGTGAATATATATCGCTAACCCATTTGAGAAATGTCATAGAACACAAAGGTTCCATCATCTTCTAAAAGTCTATTCAGTTTTCTAAGATATTAGCAAACGGCCTTCTAAGTCTCTGTGGTGTCAGGGTTTGGATTTTGACCCTTCTAATAGATGAGCAATGCTGTTGCACTGTTGGCTTAACCTGCAGTTCCCTAATAAGGAAAGGGAATCATGTCTGCTATTACCTGTGAGTGAGTTTCTGGGAGGTGGCTACACAATGCTTTACTCACTTACATTCGGAATTCTTACTTTGTTATTATTGAGTCTTAACTATTTTATGTATATATGGGTAGTACCATATATACATTCTACCAGATATACTCCACTCCTAGTAATACAAGGTATATTTTTACTGATAGAATTTATATGCATATATTAATGTATACACACACACACACACACATGACTTTTTAGAGTGGTTTGAAGACTGTGGCTCCCTTGTCCAGCAATGAACAGCTGTTTCTGTTATGACACGGCATGAGTGGGACCTTAGTGGCTGGTGGGTCCGAAACACCGTGGGTGACAGAACACACCACGCACACAGAGCTTGAGTGTGGAATTTATTGAAATAAAGGGAGTGGGAAGGGAAGAAAGAATGGGAGAGAGAAACAGAAAGAGAAGGGGAGAGAGAGAAGGAGAGAAATAGAGCGGCAAAGGCCTGCTTGCCTCTTCAGAACAGCAGGGAGAGAGTGTGTGAGTAGGTGGGGCTTGTCTTCTAAAATGAGTTATAAACATTCACGTTATAAACATTGCACCTATGCACAAACTAGGAACTGCTTCCCATGTGCAGAGAGTTAATGCACTGTGCCAGCTTCCCAAGGGGCAGGGCCAAGGTGTGCCTAGATACTAACAGCTTCCCAATGGTGGGTTCAAGAACCCACCAGCAGCTTTTTAGTCCACGAGGCTGGGTGGCTAGCTCACCTGGTCATCAGTATATGTCAGAGCCTCAAAGAAGGGGCCTCTAATGCTTATGAAGCAAGAGTGAGGGCAAGCAAGCAAAGAGCTAAAAAGTTTCTTTCTTCCTTGTCCTTTATAAAGGTTACCAGGAAAAGATGTGGCCAAATTTAGGGTGGGTCTTCCAACACCAAATGATCTAGATTTAAGGTGGGTTTTCCTAACTCAAATGGTCCAATTAACAAAAAAAAAAAAAAAAATCACTCACTGGCGTGCCCAATAGCTTGGGTTTTTAATTCATTTCAGATGTAGTCAAGGTAATAACCAAGAATATCCATCATACTAGATTACCTTTTGCTGATATTTTCTTCAAGTGAATATCTTCTCATGCACTTCCTCATAAATGGCTTTCTTGGGTCAGAGTGTTAATGGAAATGAAGTTTATAAAGTCTTCTTCACATATCATCTCTGTAGGATTGCCATGACCAAGCCCTTCTAGTTTTTCTACTCTATTTCTTCCAGGTATGTTGAATTTTACATTTATATTCTTGTCAATGATAAGTGTACTT